>NW_028259160.1:9654242-9957272 GCF_977971745.1 Zootermopsis nevadensis
CAAATCACAAAGACGCAAGACTATCCATAATATTATAAAGAACCGCGTATAGTGTGTTCAGAAAACTATGTGTTATATGTTCAAGCCACAACTAGGAATAGAAGTAAGTTACGTCTAATAAGAAAAGATTTTTTCGAATTCAAGCTCTTTCTATATAAAAACTAATTTAAACTGCAACTAACTGTGTCCAGTAGAGTCGTTTCTGAGAAGGTGACAGTGGCTCAGACAGTCAAATTTCCCACCTTTTTGGGGAAACATAAGATGAATTACTGTGTTGAGAAGAACCAGTCAAGTATCCTATTCAAGTTATTAATTTAAAATAATCGATTACAGTTCACAGCAACCGCGGACGCTCTAAAACTGAGATCGAGGGTTCGAATCCAGCTTGAGGCATGAATATATATCTGTGTTGATGTCTTTTGTGTTGTCTTGTGTATGTAGAAGACTTGCTATGGGTCGATCTGTTTCAAAGGAGACCTGCAATATGTTGAAGGGTTCATAATTTCAATCTTGCCCTACTGGAAGGGGCTAATCCGTGAAAGCTAGAGCAAAATATGAATAACAGCTCCAAATAATAATAATAATAATATGTGTAAGTGATCTTAGAAAAATCACTCACTATCCTGAGAACGGTCGTTTCCCTTAGTTACAAGGCTGAAAAATGATTGCATCATTCCGAATAGGTATTCTTATTTAATGCCTTGTATATTCCTCAGTTAATCCTTTGGAACATATTTTGACGCTGATTTAGATTCAGGTCATATGTATGGTCCGTTGGGCAACGAGTTTCTTGAACTCCCTGTGGCCAGTAACATTTTTTTTTTCAAGTTCTTCCTATATCAATATAAAAACTCTCCATCTCTGTCTAACCTGCCGGCCGCCGAGATTCTATCTGCTCTCCAGGCTCGGAGCTCTGTCGGCTCTAGACAATAGCCCTTTGGCCCTCCCATGGCGCTGTGTACAGGGTGTAACAACAACGCGACTTACGAAAAGAAGCTATAATCTGTAACTAAAGTAAATCCAACGCATATTGATTAATAATTGCACTGTTCAATGTTCATGACAAAAATCACTTGTCTCGAAATATAAATAAATGTTGAGATATTATATTCTTTATTTTAATATGTGAACGAAGACAGTATCATTTAAGCGGCTGACGGTTGGTTAGACTACATTCAAACATTGCTAAGTTTGCGTTAAGATGTAGGCCTATAGACGTACTAATGTGCTAGCTATGTAAATAGAAATGGTTTATACAGACGATGAAGAGCAGTAGCTGTTGAATAAAGAAACCAACATGAATTTAACTCAGACTGAGTTTCCGTTACTGTAGTTTAGGTCTTCGTAAAGTAAAGAAATAAACTCCCGTTGGCCTAGACCTTAGATTTTTTGAGGTGCCAATGGAACTCGTAGGCTGCTTAAACATCAAACAGTTGTAAGTACTAGCGATTCATTTACTGGTTTCGATGAATATAAGAGAAGTTTGATTTTGATGACGATTATGATTATGATAATGATAAAGGTTGTCAAGATGATAATCAAACTTTTCTGAAGTTTGTGACAGTGGTTGTTTCCTTTTGTCAATACTAAGTTGGGTATTTCTCGCTGTTTGTAGTAGACACATTTGATAACAGACCTACACAAATTTTCGGGCGTTTTTGCCCAACTTCAGGCGATAGATTGTAATTTCGATTACCATATTAATCTGGTATTCAAAAGGCATCGGTTTTAACTCCAACCATTGCAACTAATTTTAAAATAAATAAGAATAAAAACTATTTACAGGATAAAATAATTCTGAAATCCTTACAAAGACGTAAGAAGGGGTTCTGCTGATATTTTTTCTGTGTGTGCATACGCCGCTCGGACCGTGTTGTTGACAGAGATGGTTTGAAATCTCAAAATTTCTGTTATTGATTATAATAAATTATTTTAATTAAAAACAAATTTTACGCTTTGAACGTGTTGCTCCGTGCTGTCCAGCAGTTCGATCGGCGACTAGGATATCCGATTCCAGAGGCTCTGAAAGAGCGCTGAGCCGTGTGCTTGCTGAAGGCATGTAATGGTAATTAAAACACTGCCCCTTTGAAACACCCAACATGCGATGTGGGTGTTTCATACCCGAGCATATGCCTATTTTGCTTTATGCTTTGCCATATAAACGAATTGTTTCTTGCACGCTAGATGGAAAAGAAACACAAGAGTATTAATGCGTTTATTTCTTATGTTATTGATTTACAAATAGCAATAAATTCAGAATAAATTACAATACCCGTAAAATGTTTCTATGACCCACATATTCATATTTTTAGGTCGTAGACCGATTAAAGTGTATTTCTCTTTTTATTCCTAGAAAATTCAAACGTTCAAAAGGGAAATAAAGCTACTCTGTTTTGCGCGGTACAAGAAAAATTGCTTCTAAGTGACTTAGTTATCTCTTCGATTACAACCAAATAAGTTACTTTTAGACTTTTGGAATATAATAATAATTAATTTTTTAATAGTAATAATAATACTGCGACTTCTGTATCATGCTAAGCATGCTACTTTTTTACGTTCAGAGGTTTTTAGGCTCCTCTGCAAACCCCAGCCTGGTGCACTGTCCCTTGTCGGCTGTTTGGACTGCTTACTCAGCATAGTCGCAGCTCCCTCTCATGCCCTGAGGCCGATGAGAAGTCTCATAATCTGCAGTCCTCACCAAATATCCCAGATTATTATAAATAAGATCAAATTAGGGGGAAGATATGGTCGGAACAAGCAGAGTCTAACACGACTAAATGAGATTAGAAATGCTTACATCATTATAATCGCAGAACCTGAAACGGAGAGACGGAGACCACATGACAGACTTAGGAATAGAATAGGGTGTATGTAGATTGGATTCAACTGGCTCAGAATTTTTGTGACTACGCTAACGAAACCTTGGATTCTATGAAACAAGGGTAATTTGTTGACCAGCTAAGTGACTATTAAATCGTCAAGAAGGACTCTGTTTCAGAGATGATGATGATGATGATGACAGTAATAATTCGAAGATCGGCAATACAGAGTGTGGAGTGATTTTTTTTAGAAATTCAAGTTTGATATAGGAGTAAGTACGCTATAAATAAGCAGGTCTATTAAACAAACTTTAACGAGGATGCAATTAATTTGGACATAATGGAAGCCAGACTTCAAGATGACGTTTTTTAGACAACTAATCTGGTGCTGTCATACAGCGTCGTCTCCTCGTGCTGGCCGACAGTCATTCATTTACTGGAATATTAACGTCATTAAGGAAAGCTTGGGAGACTAACGTAGAAATATTTAATAAAAATGTCTTTCTAAGAACTGATTACTGCTGAAGTCAATATATTTCAATTATTGCTGAGAATTTAATCTTACCAGTAACATGGTGTATTATATTGAGCCATTTAACACGGCCTTACGATGGAAGACAGTCTACGAGAAATGGGATAAATTATTATTGATATCTGACTACAGTGGGACTTTATTTAAGATTCTCTCGTCGATATTAAGACCTCTCCTGGAACCTTTAAAGATAAATTCATTGTGCAAGTTTTCTGACTTACATTCGGGAGTACCCGATTTGAATCCCGTCATTTGAGGTTTTTCGTTGGTTTCTGTTGAGGGACTATGTTGATACTACAAAATTGCTCGTCAAAGAATGATGATAAAACGTAAAGTAGTACTTAAAACACATTTTTATTCAAAAGTGTAACAAAGCAGCGTGTAAAAACTAAAATTAGATTAAGTAATTTTTTGTAAGAAAAATATTAATGTCAGCTTTGAGGCTTTCACCCTACACGGCGTAACAACCCAGTAGACAGAAATCTTCAAAAATATTAATGTCATTAACTATCTCTGCTTAACTAACGAATGTAACAGTACCTACTTCATGTGCTGCAATTTCTTAATTTTATGTCGAGGTTATACTAACTGTGCTGTGTTGAACAGAACATGTCTAGAAATACACGTGCATGACAGGCTTGCTGTGTGATCATTACCATGGAAACACTTCCAACCAAAAAACCAGCATTGCCTATTATACAATTGTAAGATACAGGCTGTAGACTGCACATATTTGGTTCTTTTACCACTAAGGAAAGAGTGACCAGTTGTCATTGGATTGTGCTTGGCGAGGCCTACAATTTGTCTGATAGGGGTGACGGAGAATTTAATTAGAATATGGACTGAAATGAAGAAGCCTAGTAGCCTATGTAATGTGTTGTGAAGACGCTTTAATAGGCTTAAAGCAGACGAGTCAGACTAATCATCTGCTTCCATAGGCTTATACGATCATAGTACCTGTGTTTTTATACACTTTCCTTATACCTTAATTGTGATCGGCTTAGTCAAAGGGGTAACTATTTTATTATTTTATTTGAAATGAATTAGAGGTAGTTATAGCTAGGGATTAGTTGTGTTGATGAATAATTAAAATACCATCCAGGGAAATAATCTGCTGATTTAAGTCCACTTAACTGAAAGTAAGTGTTAATGTATTTGGTTCCCCTCTTATTATGATACAGACCTCTACCTACTTGTTCATCACAATTAAAATGGACTGGTTTCTTTGTACATAAAATATAGGCCTAGGAGAATACATCTGTTCTTGCAACTTCTGTTTCAGGTTTAACAGACTTTGAAACTTTGATTTGTTTAGTAGGTAAAGGCGGTTACTTGCCATAGTTCTACCTTTTAAATTTACAATTTGTGTGTATGAGTGATAAGTAGCTAAATTTCCAATAAACGATGTTAAAATATAAACAAATGAAGCACTCAGAACGAAAAGTATTGTTTCATGTGTCTGCGAATTTCAGTCTTTATTTATTACTTTCTGTTCGTCTGGGCGTTTTGTTACATACGTCAAATTTACACTCAATATATTTGTCACCTAGCGACAGTAGCTAGATTTATCCTAGAGCAGTGATTTCCGCACTTCATTTCTTTACTTATATTTCAACGTTTAAAATGTTAAATTAACACCTAGACTAAATATTCATGATTGGTTTAACAGAAACGTAAATAAATCCGCGTTTTCTATGGCGCATCTTACCTACGTGTATTGTGTGCGTGTAGGCCTATTTGAAGCACAGAGAACCGACTCAGTATGTAGCATAGCCTTAAGGGCGTGCTTTTGTCGTGGATGTGATTTGACATTTCAGTTTTCAAACAGGAAACTTTTTAAATAGTTGAGTCCGTACCAGATTCTTTGAAAATAGCCTAGATCAGTGTTACGTGCAGAAGAACTTTGTTATGCCTACATTTAAGTCTGAAACACGACGGTAGCACCTTCTGCTCTGAAGTAATGCTGTCACAGTATTGATTTCATGGGTCGTCTTCCCTCTGTTTGGTACATATTTTCATGATGCATCTGTTCCTTTTTTTGTTAATACTTCCACCCCCTTGTGAGACGCGCCTTGTGTGAAGCCACCCTTGTGACTCATCCCCCTGCTGCGTTTAGTCTCCGATATCGATTTTACTAGCGCGGTTACAACTTTCCGCCACTCATCTTCTCGGCAGTTCGATTCGGTGTGTTTGACGACTTTCAGAGGGCGAACTGTACGTACGTGAATTTCTTTCAGAATGTCAGGAGTTTCTCATTGGTCTAATTGAAGGCACTGCACTCGTTACGAACCGCGTTGTTGGAACTCTTTGTGTGTTCCACGTGCTTAGTAAATTGTGCTTCTTACGAGAAAGCTCACTGTCAGCATTGAAATTCATCATAAAGAAATGCTGACTCCAATAAAAAAAATTATATTTCCTAAAATTAGCTGACTTCTCTCATTCAGTATTTCTTTATTCCTGTGTTATTTTATCGGTGTTTATAATCTTCCATGAATAAATAATTTTCCCCTAGATCTAAGCATCACACCGTTTAGATATATGAGGGCGTGGAGGTAATCCCTACATATTATAGATCTCAGCTCTAAAGCAGATGAGTTATGAACTTAATGCAACGTCCTTGTTATAAAGCATCCTCATAACGTATTTCATAGGCTACTAGGCTTCTCCATTTCAGTCTATAATTTTGTGCTCTCCTTTCTAAGTCGCCGCATTCAAACCAACTGTGGTCCTCACTGATGATACATTTTTTCACTGGTTGTAAAATAAAGAAGTTTTCTCAGCCTACAGTTAATAATAATTGTACGCCCATTGTTTGATGTTAAGACATTTACAATTCTATGTTTGGAAGCTTGTGTTTGATTTGGGCTTGTATTGAGTACTAACTTTGTGGTGCGAGTAAGCCATCTTCGCAAAAACACATCACCCACACGTCCTAATCGTATGTCCTGTAAAACCAACAAAGATGGTACATTTACACAGGCAGTGTACTCAGTGGTTTGACATACCAGACAGGTGGTACAGTGCCGGGCCTTGTCTCCCACGTTTGACTCATAATGAACTGCGTGGAGTCGAGAAGCATTTCAAGTTGACCTCTTTATGATCAGTTAAATCTAAACACTTAATGCCTTTTCAGGCAAGTTTCAGTATTGTGACACATACTTTCAAAACTGTCGCTGTAACAGGCTAATCCTCATCAGGTTACATTTTTGCTTCCCATCGGTATTTTCGGTGGGTACCCAGATTTAAAATAGTGGCATGAGTTTTATCTGTCCGTTCATTTGTGCCATTGATTTCTAGTAATTGTGATTTGTTTGTGACAGAAATTTCAGTGGATTTAAAGTTTCCACAGCGGTGAGTATGAAGATTTCTGTCTTCTTGGTTGTTGCGCTGTGTAGTCTGGTCGATGTTAACCAACGTTTCGGAGGTCATAGTGCCTCCGTCATCAGGGCGATTCTTAGTATGAAGATTTCTGTCTTCTAGGTTATTGCGCTGTGTAGTCTGGTCGATGTTTACCAACGTTTCAGAGGTCATACTGCCTCCGTCATCAGGGCGATAAATTCATCGCCCTGATAACAACACTTTACCTAAAAGAAAATATGATTGGTCATCGCTGTTATGAAAATGGGTTTTATTAATTCTGAGAATGATTTTAAAACCATAAATACAAAACGCAGAGTTGCCTATTGTTAAAGTGGGTGGCGTATAAAGTTGCCAGTGGGCTTTAAAGGGTTAAAATGCGCTCTGAACGGTACATGTTAACGTTACGGACGCTTGATATAGCCAAAACAAATAGGCCTGTAGTTACATATTACCTCCACCTGGCGCTCCATTCGTCTGGCGTTTGAATGCCGTCATTAAGCTGCCCTGTGATGGAATCTGACAAGAAATGACAGCCGCCGAAAATACGAGTGGAAATGATTATTTTCTGCCAATACGATATGCTAAAATTGGCCAACATGTCGGCCAGATTTAACTCGTAGGCACTTCTCGTTATTTAAACGACCAGATCAAAATTAAACATGATGTTTCCTTTTGGCTTTTAAATCGCTATGGGAGTAACATTAGGATTATTATTATTATTATTTAGTGTTCTGTCTGACGACAGGTCCATATGAACAGGATCCTTCCATCCTTTTCTCGGACTGGGACCTGTTCATATACGTTCTTGGCAGATGATCCAGAAGTGGTTTGCCATTGCCTTCTTCTGTGTGTGAATGTAGTAATTGTTGGGATGCCACGGAGAAACCGGGGAAGCCCCCGGAGGAAAACTCCGTGTTGCCTAGACCACGGCCTTGCCCAACACAAGTTATAAATTCGGGCACCGCCGGGAATCGAACCCGAGACCCCAGGATTACAAGGCCAGCGTTCTAACCGCTAGACCACCGTGGCGGGGCAATATTAGGATACGGATTATAAAATCAACAAATGATGAGATTGGCATTAAAGGCAAGGTTTATAACATAAAAATTCTTATTTATTTTGCAAGACGTTGGAAATACAACACATAGGCTATGGCATGAGAAGATAAAGTGGCATAGGAAGAGCTAGGTGTTAATGGAAACACAGTACCACTTAATTTCCTTGTGGAGAAAGTGGAAGGAGATATTGCAGTTTGATCCACCCTACCGCATGAAATATCTGGCATAACATGTACGAGGAATTTTATCATTAAAACATTATTGAGAAACCAAGGCTTCCTTATGGCTGTTGTGTTTAATTACACAGCTGATCTGGCGTGTGGTTCTCGCTAAGCAGCGAAGTGTTTTCTCACTTTGACTATCAGAATATCTGACATAAATTAAGTCACAGAAGCGCTGATACCGACGGGATACGAGTACTGATTTTTCACAATTAGTGAAACGCAAATGCATTTTATAGGGTAAAAGGTTTTTGTGCTTGTTAGAACCTGTTACACAGTTTTATAGGCCTTCTGCTATAAAGCTAATTTGCTTTAAGGTGACTTGGATTGTGGTAATCGAAAAATAATTCTTCGCCTACTTAATGTTTTGTTTATTTTAACTATACGATTAAATTATACGACTATGAATGCCATAACATTTAAAATTTTAGCCTAACCTAACTCTGTCTATCAATCTTTCCCGGTAGAAGTAGGTTAAGTGTATAATTGGAACTTAAGACGCTGTGAAACCCAATGAATAGTGGAAGAAGAAGGATAGCGTTTGCCTAGGTCATAGGCTTATCTAGTATTTCTTTCCGTGTAATGTTTAGAAAGTAAATGAGGAGAATCTATTTTATTACATGGGTCTTCGTCATTATTATTTGTCTCTTCATCACATCCTTGTTTTATAAGCCTAAATCTATTAAAATTTGAAGATTTCTGTCTTCTGGGTTGTTGTCATCAGGGTGATGAATCGCCCTGATGACGGAGGCAGTATGACCTCTGAAACGTTGGTTGACATCGACCAGACTACACAGCGCAACAACCCAGAAGACAGAAATCTTCATACTAAGAATCGCCCTGATGACGGAGGCAGTATGACCTCTGAAACGTTGGTAAACATCGACTAGACTACACAGCGCAACAACCCAGAAGACAGAACTCTTCATACTCACCTCCCTGATGAAGGAGGCAGTATGACCTCTGAAACGTTAGTAAACATCGACCAGATTACACAGCGCAACAACCCAGAAGACAGAAATCTTTATACTAAGAATCGCCCTGATGACGGAGGCAGTATGACCTCTGAAACGTTGGTAAACATCGACCAGACTACACAGCGCAACAACCCAGAAGACAGAAATCTTCATACTAAGAATCGTCCTGATGACGGAGGCAGTATTACCTCTGAAACGTTGGTAAACATCGACCAGACTACACAGCGCAACAACCCAGAAGACAGAAATCTTCATACTAAGAATCGCCCTGATGACGGAGGCAGTATGACCTCTGAAACGTCGGTTGACATCGACCAGACTACACAGCGCAACAACCCAGAAGACAAAAATCTTCATACTAAGAATCGCCCTGATGACGGAGGCAGTATGACCTCTGAAACGCTGGTAAACATCGACCAGACTACACAGCGCAACAACCCAGAATAACAGAAATCTTCATACTAAGAATCGCCCTGATGACGGAGGCAGTATGACCTCTGAAACGTTGGTAAACATCGACCAGACTACACAGCGCAACAACCCAGAAGACAGAAATCTTCATACTAAGAATCGCCCTGATGACGGAGGCAGTATGACCTCTGAAACGTCGGTTGACATCGACCAGACTACACAGCGCAACAACCCAGAAGACAAATCTTCACTCTCACCGCTGTGAAAACCTCAAATCTTACCTATTAAAATCTGTTAGATAAAATATTTACCCTCTTCTTACATTGATATAGATATTTAGCCAATCGTTTTATGTTATAGAATCTATTAGAATTTTGTAAGAATTAAAATAATTGTGATAGACTATTTGTAATCCTGTGTTTGTGTAATTAAGGCATCTCCTATTCCATTAAATGTAGTTGTAATAACGATAGACTTTAAAGCTATTATTAAAGCTAATTAACTTACTTCTGAAGTTTCGCTTCAAGTTATTGTTATGTATTAATAATAAATTTGTAACATATGATACCGGAAGGCTATGTGAAAGTAAAATTACTTCGCCATCCGCTCTGAATAGAAAAGAGACTATTATATTTCTAAATTACTGCAAGTAGATGTTTATAGGGCATTCTTCAATAGTAGTAATAGTTTATGACTAACACATGCTACAGGAGCGGTTAACAGTGTGTCCCAATGGCCCTGAGTCCGGCTGAGAAGGAGATTGAAGCAGCTAGTAGCCCTGTTCGCACGTCATGTGCTCGCCTGTCACAAGGCACGGCATTCTTTACGTCTGCTATGGTTTTTATATAGTTTTGTAGTTGCTGTTTAACACACTGTCTTCTACACACGTCTAATAGCCACCTGCATGCAGAATTCGTTCTATACAAATTAGCAATATAGATGGCACAATAAGCTTAATTCTGAAAATAGGCCTAATAACATTCAACATGTTCCAAGATGACTGCCTTTTGGAGTGTTGAATCGTGTTGTCTATGCGAATCGCCCTGATGATGGAGGCGCTAAACACTCTTAAACGTAGGTGAAGTTCTACCAGAAGACGCGATGCAGCACCCCCAGAAGTCAGTTACGTTTATACTCGCCTCCCAGAGAACCTGAAATCTCAAATTTAAACTGTTTGTTTTTCTCATTTACGATGGTGATTATGACAGGCACAGTAATTGGCCTATAATAATAATAATAATACTAATAATTTGACGAATGGGAAGCAATTTTGTTAATCAAAATTGAAAAATGAATAGTAAACGTAATCTTAATCAACGCCGTTATATTTCAAAGCATAACTAACAATTATAGATGCTTTTTCAATTAAAATCGAGGAATGCTGGTCAGTCATAACACGTCCTGTGTGTGGGGGGGGGGGGGGGGGAGGCAATAGAATTCTTGTCTTGCACAAAACCGTTTAGAGAATTTAAAAACACGTCTTTGAACCTGCTGTAACGTGAACAATCTATGTTTTTTAAGTAAGCTAGACTTTAGCTACGGTGTTTTCCTGTGCTAAGTGGAGGACAACATTTAAATAATAATTTAGTAATTAATCGCATCTTATTTTTGCCGTATGGCTTATATATTAGAATAACAGTGCAATTAATTAGTCTGTCTTTGAAGAGAGCTTCTTGAGAATAAGGAGGTAGTTTGTCGTATCTTAATGTTAAAGTTTGTAACCTCGTCTATAGGATTACATTATAGTTGGATGATGATAAAATTGCTCAAAACGTATTCCTATACTTAACTTTTGTAGTCTAGTGAAGGAGAGACGAGAAATCTGGGAGAAAGTAGTGCGAGATTGTAGGCCTATTATATGTAATGAGTTGAAACAGAGATCAGTCTTAGGATATGAAGTTTCCCAGGCAGTGCTCACTCGTCCTTTTTGCAAAGGTGTGTTGAAGAGAATGTCGCGTTCAAATGTGGCGGAAACTGAAGCCCGTCCAAAAAAATAAAATGTCGTACTTTCCTCAAAAAATGCTATGCGTAACTATTACAAAGACCAGTTTGTTAAAGCTGTTCAGTGAAATATTTGCTGTTTACGCCTATTCTGAAAATAATATAAAATCTGTAACTACACGTTGTGGGACTTTGTGTGTGTTATCGGTTGTTAACGAAGTTGGTACATGGGCTTATAGTTACCACTGTACTTTGAAAAAGTTAATGTTATTCTGGATTACGCAATACCGTGGAGTAAAAGTCACACAGACCACATCAGTGGACTCCAAGATGGCAGTAGTCATTCTATCCAAATCGGGCATAAACTACGTGGTATCGTTCCCTTGTTGGATGCTTCTGTGAATAATGATTTGAATTTAATGTCAAAGTTTTGCACTGGCATAGACCTACTACAGGTTTAATAGTAATACAAATAATACTAGAAATTGTATTAAGTCAGTGCATATCCTTGGACTTAGTAAGCTTAAAAGTGGGATACGATCATCTGTAGGCGAAATAACTATTTATTTAAAAAATACTTTTGAGTTAATTTGGCTTCTTTCAAGTGAATAAGCATCGGCTATTAACTTTGGAGCACGTTTTGCTCGTCTCTTAATTAATGCATCGTTATGATTTTGTTATGTAAGAAACAGTACTGTTAAAATGTTTTAGTAAACTATGTAGCTTGCGTTATTTGGTTGGGTTACTTTCAATTGGCCTGCGGTTTTAATTTCTATCACAATCTCGAAGAAAAAGGAAAAAATCTTTATCACTGGCATAACGCACTCTTATATCTGACGTAGACACTTGAAACATTGCAATCCAAATCTGGACACTTTCGTTACTTTGTAGGTATCTAGTCTAGAATTTATAATAGCGTAGAAATTCTTCTTTCCCGTCATTTCATTGCTGAGAAATGCAAGCAGCAACTTTCAGCGAAATTAGCAAGTAATCCTCAGCCTTTCTATAATTCGCACAGCTTTGGGTTGAGCTCCCTAAAGTGGAAGCTTGTTTATATGCATCTAGAGACATTTATCTCAGTCCTTAAATAGCTAATTACGTGTGTTACTGGTGAACATTAACAGCATCACAGTAAACAAACGTTGCATTGAACTATACGGTTAATAACATAGGAGTTATAACATATCATCACGAAAGCCGCAAGATGATTGATGCGATCAAGGTTACTAGGCTGCTCTGTTTTCATCCTGGAGGGTAGATGTTATAAAGTTACCTCAGCATCTCTGTCCGAAGTGTTACGGTGGCGTGGTATGACGTCATAGAGTTAATATGGCTCCCACCTTGCCTACCTGTATGTGTCTGCCGGCCCTCCTTTGTCTTCGGTCTGTCGGTGACGATCCATGGATCCATGGCCTCCTGCCTGCTGTGAGCTCCATTGCTGCACTGCTGGTTCAACGACTCGCCGCCAGGGTCGCTACCGGCGCTAGAGATGGGCGGGAGTATTGAGAAGGCAGTGTATGCGCTTTGCGGGGCCGATGAGGTCAATTACAGAAGCACCGCCCATTCTGCTTGCAGGGGGAGGACCGCTGCCCGGATGTGTTTGGCGCCAGCGCAAATATTAAGTAAGAGGCGCGAAGTTGGGTCATTTCCCACTCCCAGTTATAACAAATGGAAATTATTCGCGTAACGCGGAAAAGAAAAGAAAAGAGACAGGACTTTGAAGCGCATTCTCGGCCCAGGCTGCAATTTGGAAGAAATGTATTTGACCTTACCCAAGAAACCGTGGCCTATTACAAGTGAATTCATACAGGAATTATCTACTTGGAACCCTAAATGCGTCATTGTTATTCTAAATTTTTATAGAACGTTGTTTTCGACGTAGTAACCGAGTAACTGTGCAAGAAACGTGTCTATGAGTAGAATGCCATTGCCCTATTGCCCTATCTCTCCACTGTCTCAAGAAACAATCGATACTCACTGCGGCGTGTGGGATGTAGTCCAGAGTTCGTTGTTCACCTGCCAGTTCACACTACACCCCCCCTCTCCTAGAAAAAGCCTCAAAATGGTCACCGCCTACCAACACTCCCCTATTTCTAGCACCCCAAGCCGGCGCCTGAGGACGCCACTCCGATAGATTTTACTTATAATCCAGCACCCCTCTTCAACCACCCTCAGTGTGGACTTGCGGTTTTTGAGGAGGGGGGCAGCGTCAAGGTAAGACGGAATATTTTTTTGGCGGGGAAAGGGTTAGTTATGTTGTGGTTTTTGGGGCCGGTGATTCTGACACCTCCTGTCAGTCAGAGGGAGGGGCAACTCCCCACTCTTTCGCCACGCCGTGCCACCTACTTGAAGGGCTTTAGGGGTGCAAATCTTGTCTCCTGGGAGAGAGAGAGAGAGAGAGGGAGGGAGGGTGTAAAGAAAGGCGTTGGACGCGATAGCTTTTGGCTGCTTGCCGCAATATCATCTGGACCATTGTTTCGAGAAGTTACGTACAACACTGACGTTACAGATATTTAGTGGAAATAATCCCCCGAAGACGCCGAGATTAGTGAAAAGTGTTGTTGACAGGCAATTGGTTAAGGCCCCGGTCTGTAATCGTGTGAAAAGAAAACTGTTGCGCGCGTTGGTGGTGAAACGTGTGTCTGGTGATCAGTGATGTGATCTACTTATTTCTGGCTTTTGAAAACCGAGGCAGAAATTCAATAGAATTTTGGACAACACTTCTCGACTAGGCAGTGGCGTGATACTGACTGCGTGTTGCCTGTAGTTTCCTCAAAATATTTCCATTATTATTATCACGCGCGTGTTAAGAGCGAAGTGTAATAGTTATAATAACAAATTTCATTATTAATTACTGATACAAAAATGTAGGTTTGGTTTAGGGCAAAAAAAAAGTAAAACTGCATCTAGATCCAAAGAATTGTTCTGCCTGAAAGCAGTGTCCCTCCTGGTCACTGCATCGCCGTGACAGTCACCACCCCCTCCTCAAATCTTCTCCGCCCCCTCTGAAAAACCACAGCCACATCCTCCATCTCACGCCTCAACAGAGCCCAGCCTTTAAAACCTACCCCTCCACTTCACCCCGCGTCGCCCCCCACCATAGAGACGCGTCACACCATACCCACGAAGTCTACCACTAGCATCACCACTAGAGTCGGTGTGAACCCGAACACGCCTTCCTATTGGTCCAACAAGTGACAGACTCGACCCAATCCGCGTGAGTCGGGCTCATTAACACGACAGAGCGGGGTGGAGGGGACCGGCTCTGGGTGTTAAAGCCATCGGCTTGAGGCTCCGTATAGTTTCCTCACACCCGCGGAAGGGAGAGGTAGGTGGCAAAAGTGACGCTTGTCTGTTGTCGACGACCCCTTAACGCCACCCGTCGACAGTTCTTGTACTGTGGGACAGCTCCTCAACGCGGACAGCCGTCTCAAGCAGCGCGAAGTGTTTCTCGCAGTTTGTTGTGTTCGTGTGTAATTGTTTTTCGTACAGATCTTCGGGATCTGGGCCTGTGGCGAACGGCGAAGCGCAGTGTCGTTTGTGTGGTGAGAAGACTGCCTTCCGCCAAAGAACTGTGAACGCGGGAGTAATGAAACTTGTTTCTGTGGTCATTCTTTAGGTCCGGTGATGCAAGTAGACGCTCCGAGCACGAACAATGATTTTGTCTCCACGGAGTAAGCTCAGAGGAAGAGGAGGACTGACTGAAGAGGACGCCGATCGTTGGGAGAGTATAAGGTCACGTCAATTGCTGTTAATACGATAGTAAACTGTAGTTCGTTGTGTTGCGGTGTGAACTCACACTGAGAGCCCAAGCAGCTTCCTCCATGAGATTCGATCAGTCAGACGTTATCACGCCGCCATCTGCCACCTCTACGTCACGGACGTCGATTGCCGAGGCGTCTTCTACGATGGCCTACCACCCGTTCCTGCTTCAAAGACCGACAGACTTCAGTGTGAGTTCATTGCTCACAGCTGCTGGAGGGGGTGGGGGCGGCAATTCGACGTCTGGGGGTGGTAGTACCAGTCCCACGGGAGGCAGCACGACGCCTTCCGGGGACCCGACGGCAGCCGTCGCAGCGGCCCATCACCAGTACTTTCCCGCCGCGGCCTTGGCTGCTGCAGCCGCCGCGTCCTTCGGAGCCGCGGCGGGTCCTGGGGGTTGTTACCCCGGCACTCTGATACCGAAGCTGCCACATCACCCGCCTCACCACCCGCCGCCCCCACCGCCCCATCATCACCCTGGTTTGCCACCCGGACACCCGTACACCACGGCAGAAGACGTGGTGCTGGCGGCCGCCGCCGCGGCAGCTGCACACCACCATCACCCCGCCATGGTTCGACCTCTCAGGGCCATACAGCCCGAGGACGACGGCGTGGTTGACGACCCCAAGGTCACTCTCGAAGGAAAAGACCTGTGGGAGAAGTTTCACAAGCTGGGCACGGAGATGGTCATCACGAAGTCCGGGAGGTAAGACTGACGACGTTTTCTTCTTTAAGAGTATTGATACTAGATCGATCTCAGGATGAAACAGTTTGCTGCGTAGTCTTCTTTGCGGCTACAAAGAATCTGTGCTAGTTTTCCGGTGATTAATAGCCATTCAGACGGAGATAATCTATCACGAAACTCCGAAAGAGCGCGATTATTATGTGGTAGGCCTAATTAATCTCCGTCGTGAACGAACAATGACGTGGGCCTACGGGCAGTCTGCAACTGCCCGTAGATTTATTTCGTACGAAGCGAAACGTCGTTCTTTTCGCTTCGTGGCCCGTTTTCATCGCAGGTGTGTGCGGTATTATGTATTTTTGCAGTGTTAATTTCCGTGCCCAAGTTTCGACTATCGTAAAAATCAATTCAGTTATTAAGTTTGTTTACGCTGGACCTACATCATTTTATTGCGAAATGAACCGCATTATAAGATCATGTCTATCGTATGACTCCACATCTGGGCTATCTTAAAGTGTGAAATTTTTGGATTTGGAAACATAAGAAATCTAAACTTTAAGCCTCTCAATGCGTAAACCTTACATTCAGGCGGTCCTATCACCGATAAAGCTAGTAAAGATAATAATCATGTATAATATGTTGTGTTATCGGTTTCATTGGTCACAAAGGGCATCAACTATAAAGGCCTAGATCTTTAGAAAAGCTTTGGCAGTTTATGTTTTATGAACAGGCTATAGAGGGTAATACGGATTATGCGTAAATAATACAGGCCTATTATTAATGTCATAATACTCACAAATGTCTGCCATCAGTTGATTTAGTAAGGTCTTAGACTCGGCCTATTTGAAAAATTCAGTTTTGTCCTAGAACGAACGTAGCCATGTTATAATGACGCAGTCAGACAGCTGCAGCTTAAATAACCCGATGGTGATTAATTCACTTTATAAACGAAACATAAAGACAACTGTGCGAGCAGTTCGTAATTTTCTTTAGGCCTAATGTCGTAAGCTTTAGACTTTCTTGAAATAAATATCTTCCAGAAATATTCTTGCACTTATCAGTAGGCATACAGCAGTATTGTGTTAGCAGTTGCTTGTTTTTATTTAGGGATTTTGTCTGTATTAGCAAACGTTGTTGCATGTAGGCTTAATATTACTTTAAGTTCACGTTTCTTTACTTAGGCGTATATATTTTTAGTTTTATCTTGGATCAAAATGCAGTTAATTCAACCCTTTTTTATTTTATGTAATAAATCTGATCTGTCATTCATCGTAGGCCTAATCTTCTGAATTAATTATGTCTGATTTTATAATACAGCAGAGAATTACTGCATTAGCACAGATTAATTATAGGCCTGCAGAAAGTAGGCGTTCGAGTTATGCGTTGTTACTGCATGTATAGGGCTACACGTGCATTGTGTCCTGTAAGTTACACTGGCAATGTAACATGGAGCCTATGGCTACCGCAATTTATACGTAGGCTCGCAAGCAAAATCTCGTGTGAATTAGGTTGAATGTTAAGCGACTGTTGTTGCAAAGAATGCGAATATAAATAACAGACGCAGATATCAGAATGTTAGGACACGTTAAATTAGCTGAAGGACAGATAAAACAAGCCAGACTTGAAACAAATGTTCTTTGGGTCAGACGATGTAATTTAATTAATCCTGACTCAGAAATGAGTATCGAGGAAGGAAGTGGCAGTGCGGACTGACGAGACATTTTCGCTGATCTATCTTGGTTGGACTTATTAAAAGACAAATGACGTTTTGTTTAATTAGACTCTGTCTTTAATGAAGGAGACTCGAATGAAAGAATGTTTGTGATGAGTTATTCCTAAAGATGTGTAAGGCAGCGGCCGTGGTCTATTTTAAGGTCAGAAATTGCCTTGAGTGACCGTCCTCTGGGTCGAGATTCGAATCCCAACCCCTCCTCTTCGAAACAAAAACTGGATTGATAACTATGTTAATTAGCATGCATAGGCCTAGGCTAAATTACGTTTTCCGTAATTATTCTTAAATCTGTAGGTTATTTATACTGAAATAATAGATTGTTTATTAAATTATATATTACTTGAACCTAGTTATGTTTATTATTAATTTAAATTATTAAACAATTTTTTCAAGAGCCATTTCCACACCCGTCCGTCAGAAAATTTTAGGTCCGACAATGTAAGTTTCATCCTGTTTTGCGGTTACAAAATCACACGCCTCTCAGAATTAAGATACTGACGTCTCTGCCTTGAATTTATGGCGTAAGTAGAATTTAATTCACAAACGAAGTTGTGAAATTCGAAGTCCGTTCCAAGGACTAAGCTTAACATAAAGTAAATATTATAATCTTAAATGGATAATTGTAAGTCTTAAGTTCTTTTAAGTAAAGTCTGCTTGCTGCCATATACATACGAGTCTTAACAATAATACTTACATTTTTTTCGCATTAAGAAATAGCAATAGGAATTTTGTGTCATAAAATTACTATTGCGTTCTTCAAGAATGCGAATCATAATTTAATTCTTGGACGTTGCTGATTAAACCCTCTTTTCTGATTTCGTGCGTGGCACTAAGAGTAAAGTAATTAGTCATCGTCCGTTCTCGTCGGAAGAATGACAAATCCTTCAGGTCTTGTGACAACTCTCTCTCGCTCTCTCTTTATAGTGCTGTGTATTTTCTTTTCTCCTGAGATTAAAGAAAATTGCTAACGTTTTATATATTTGCAGCGTTAGTATTATAAGAAATATGAGTTTTGAATACTAGAATATTTAGAGAAATTTTTAAATATACGCGTAACCTACTTTAAGTTTGTTAGAAAAGTCTGTGATAATTAATTTGCTAAAGAAGTTTTAGTTTAAATTTATTTACAAGCAACGGAGGGTATAAGAAATTTAGAAAAGCCGTTAATTTATAACGTTTTTTTGCGCAGTGGTGACACGAGAAAACAGGTGTAGAGCACAAGTGCAATTGGAACGTTCACATGTAATATGGGATAAGATATTTCCTTGTCAAATTCCAGCTTTGCTTCAGGGAATACGACTATGTTCAGACCATTGAGATTAAATCCACCGCGTCACACTACTAGTTATTTAGTGAAAAATAATAGACTATTTAGCCGTTCGAAGTCGCCCGAGGATCAAAGCGTGTACGATCTTGAACCGTTGGATCTCTGGGATCATGAGTTCGAAACCCACTAGAGACGTGAATGTATGTCCGCGTTTGTCTGTGTTGTGATGTCTTGTGTCTTGCTACGGGCCGACACCTGTCTGAGAAGTCTCAGTAAAATGCCTAAGAAGACTCACAGTTTCAGATATGAATTCGTAGAAATTTAGGCCTGAATGCAGTGGCCTGGGCCTATTCATATATGATTTTACATCAAGCTCTGCACGGTTTACATAAAAACATCATTCTTTGAACTCTGTTGGCTATAAAGGGTCGAGTGAGAAATGGTATGACTAAGAAGAATCACAAGGTACTTTAGTCACGATAACAGATTTCCCGGCTTAGATTCGAACTACAAACCCCCAGAAAGAAGCAAGAGTATATATAAAAAGCACTGCAGACGATGGACCAAACAACGAAATTCGACAGACGTAACGTGTTCACATTCTAAATCATAGACTCATTACTTTCTTCTGCATTCAAATAAAAACTGGGAAACACTTAAATGGTTTGTCATACGTAGATCTACTTCAACATTAAACACTAACACTAACTTTAGAACTTTAACTAAAGGGTTTATATGTTTTTACATCAAATTAACAAATTAACTTGTATTTACAGGCCTACTCTCTGATGAAATTAACTTGTGAAATTAAATATGTAGGCTAAGTTAATTAATTATTAATGAATGGAAATTAGTAGTGTGAACGTGTTCTGTCACCTTCTTCATAATAAACATGCTATAAAATCTTGAAGATTCCAAGTTCCTGATCAGACTAATCAATTTGTTACATAAGCAAACGAAACCGCTTTGGTAACAAATTTGTCAGCCCTGCACAGAACGCACAGAATAATAGCGTATTGGACCTCACGACAACTGTCAGTGTCGGGCTGCAGTTGGCCGTGGTCTGTAATTACACTCCGTTGAAATGAACTTGTAACTGTTTTGCTGCTTCATGGTCGAACGAAGGGTGGAGGACCTGTCGAGAGTCTAAACTTTTTGTGGCAAGGGAAATTTAAATACTTTAAAGTGTGAAGCTAATTTTGTATTTGGCTTTAATTTTTCAACGTAGGCCTATCTGATTTTTCAAATTATAGACATTGAATCTGGTCATACTGGAATCAAGATATCCATGATTGGTGCATTTCTATCTTATTTATGAGATTTCGAGATTTTACGTTAATCACCATGTAACAGCAGTTGTATCGATAGTTCTTAACCATTAACAATTCTCGTTTAAGCCCATATCAGAATGGCGGTGTTAATCTGCCTAATAAAAAATAAACAAACAAACGAAAAACGCTATCGACATATTTTGCAGGTGCAGTTTAATGTCTTGTATAAATCCAAAGTAATATGTGTGTTTACACCTTTCCTTTTTTAAAATACTGTACTTATTGCTATTCGGCTGCTGATGCAGCCCACTAAAATAACATATTTTTGTTTTTATTATTGCTAAAACTAAACATTATTATTATCCATGCGTGATTGTGATGGTGGTGGTGATAATATTATCACAACCACCTCGATACATCGTAAATGTGGAAATGAAAGAGGCGATACATTTATGACCTTACTTTGCTGGAAACAAAGGTTAATAGGTCCGTTGGCACTTCTGTGACACTGACATTTGTCATAACTTGCCTTATACTGAGCCAGAGTTGATGCAGTGAAGTGTTGTTTCCAGCTCACTTGCAGTTATATGGGGCCTATTTTATTCAGAAAAAATATATGTTTATCCTTATGGGTTTAAGTATTTCGACTGCTTGTCTCAAAATGTGTACAGTTTATGTTTGAGGTAGGCGTATATCAGTGTATGAAATTCGTGTAGGCCTACTAATTATTCAAATTATTGAGATAGGCATACAGGTAAAAATGATGGAGCTTCTACAGTGGCGTTGGAATCCCTTGCCTAAGCTTTTGTTAATATTACAAGCCGAAAGAAATGAAATAAGGAGAGCAGTGCTGGGGTTTTACATGTGTAATATGAATGTAATAAGTACACCTGTTGTCCAGTTTGTGAAGGCCTAAGCTACCAGCAATGGGCAAGAAATCTTAAATACGTATTTTTTTCACGTCTGTACCCATGGAAACATGTCTTGTAGGATGACAGCGGTAGGGTTTGTCAAGCTTGTCGGTAAGAATATTAATTGCTTGTTTACGCATATTGGAGTGAAAAACTTCTTTCGGAAGTTCGCTGAATAATACAGCACGAAGGATTTTCGAAATATGCGCACGATAGGTCCATGCAAGTTAACTGATAGCTACTGTTGTTTATCAAAATAGCCCAGTCGGATAAAGCACTATTCCGCAGTCAGGATTAGACAGACAGAATGCATAATGCAACTTATAAACACAAACAATGCTTACAAATTAGTTACATTTTTCTCATGATTGTCAGTGTAATGGTTCAAATATTTATTTCAAGATCGATGACTTAAATAAATAAAAGTCTTCGTGTCTTACTGTAGAAGCTGTGCTTGATAATATTTATGTTGAGATATGTGGTTCTCACGACGAGTATGAATGAACATGTGATGTGATCTGTGATGTAGCATCGTATAATCTGGCAGATACAGATCGATGTCTCAGAGAAACTTACTGTTTCAATTTTCAGTGGGATGTATAAACGGTGAGCGAAAAGATTTTTATTCATTACCCTGATGATGGAAGCAACAAATTTCGGCAAAACTCTGTCAGTGTCTACACAGACTGCGCGGTGTTGCATCCCACGAGACAGCCATTTTCATGTTTATATCATTAGCTTACTCTGTATTTCACTAAAGAAACCATAGCAACACAAAGTTTAAAAATGTGTCTAGAGGTTTGGCCTACTGATTATGTGGTGAACAGAATAACAATATTCTATTTGATAGGATATGACTTTGAGAGAAAAGACAGTTCCTCAAATAATCATCGGTCTCTTGCTTGAAGTTCATTGAAAAGACAGTACAGGCCACGAATAACTAGCAAAATAAAACAGAATAAAACATATCGGTGGCATATTTAATTAAATATAGCCGTACAACAATCTGTGTAGTGCAACTGATAAATAAAAAAGTATTAGTTCTGTTTCTATGTCAGTTAAACGCCATTATTAAGCTTTATATCACAGAAGTTCACAACCGTTTGTCCGCGTACCATGCGGTTGTATTAAGGTACTTCTTAAGCAAATTTGAAAATAAATTAAAAAATGAGACGTAATGTTATTTAAAGATTTACATTTTCAAAATTATATTTTATTGGAACATTTATTACGAAATGATAGTCTTGTGTTTAATTTTGTAGACGTAATAGGTTACCATCTTATTAACTTTAATTCACTGAACGTGCAGACGTCCGCAGTATAATGAAATCTATTTTTGGAAAGATTCCTGAGGTTAACTGTAGATCTACAGAAGTAAAATCATATTCAGAAGGCCCACTTCAGTCTCTACTGTACCAAATTAATTTGGCAATATTAATTTCTAAGTGAGATTTGAGGGTCTAATAACGATGGGTTTGAAGATTTCTGTCTTCTGGGTTGTTGCGCCGTGTAGCCTGGTAGACGTTTACCGACGTTTCAGAGGTGCTTGCCTTCTCCGTCATCAGGGCGACACAGAAGACACCCAACTTCAATATAAATTTCTGTTGGCTTGTCTTACAGTAGTTATCATTCTCAGACCAGCTGTTCGAATTAGATGTAAACTAATTAACTTAATTATTTACTGTTCTGTAACACTTTACGCGAATTTCTTCAGTGTAGAGTTAGGTGTGAAAATATAACTGCCGATGTATCGATTTTTATTGTCACGAGGGTTCATCCCACACCTTTCTGAGTACGATGAATAATTGAATACTTGAAGCGGGTTACCTATGCCTCGTATTGAACTGTAGCTATGCCTGAGGCAGACAAAATCTGGTTTCAATTTTAAATTGTGTGTATTTTTAATTCATCAGTATAATGACTGGCTACGGACTAGACGACCGGGGTTCGATCCCCGACGGGGGCATAGGATTTTCCTCTAGCCTCTGCGTCCAGACCGGTTTTGGGGCCCACCCGGCATCCTCTACAATGGGTACCGGGGTTGTGTGCCTGTATCAACTACTCAGGTTTTGTATCGTTCTTCCCTGTGACTGGTCGTTATGTGGGTATTTGTTAGTGGCCAAATATTTTAATGTATTTTATGTATAATTGGATATAGGATTTATTCTCCCAGACTGACATCACGTAAAAATAATATCTTCAATTGTATGTAGCTTTGTGCTCTGTAATTTATAGGAATAAACTTATAATTTCGATCTACTGAAATTGCGATAGTGCTGCTTAAACTAACAGTTACCTTTTCTTGCCTTAACACAAGGCTAGGACTTTTATTTCCAAAAAAAAGAAAGAAGAAAAGAAATATTATAAACGAAGTCTTCCAGAATGAGATGCAAAGCAGCGAATAACCTGTAATTTGAGAAGCAAGTTGCTCCTAATTTTATGACTGTGTCCATGCAGTATCGTCATGCAGTGTGCATATCCTATAGTTTGGTCGCGTTGTTTGTTAGTTTTTCGAATTACAAGTTCGGACTGAGCGGTGTGTTAATTGCGCGCAAGCTGCTCCTAGAAGTTTCAACTGCCCCCGGGAAAGTTTGCGTAGGGGAATAACCACAAAGTGCTGAAATGTTGTTCGTAAGGTAGCTACAAAACCGGAAAGGGCTTCGGGCCACGAGGAATCTTAACAGACCAATCTCAAGTTTAGAAAAATTAACTCTTTTACACAGCACCCCAGGATTGAATATAAAAATACAGGCCTATACATGCGTAAACAATTTTGCGGTTCTAAGGTTAGTTTGTGTAGAGGGTCACAGAAATCCAGGAGCCGTCACTGCACAAAGTATTGATGGATCGCGTAGGATAAGTAACCAGTCGCTGTTCGTGGGTTCTGAATCGTCTGCTCTTTGGAAAGGTATTATAATGCAACGTATGAATAATTGGTGGAGTGGTCGTGTGGGGCACGCAACTAGAAGCTTCACACAAAAAAGAAATTGATTATTTTATTTGGAACACCGCGATGTATATATAGCTGATACTTTGATAAATACAAAACAATGTGAAGAACTGTGTGACACGTAAAACGCGTCCTCAACTCTTGTTAGACATTTGTGACACTTTAAAGATGCACTTTCTTGTCCTGAGTTCCAGGTCACATGTAAAGATTATGGTGTCCTTGCTCTTTGTAGTTACGTATGAAGTGACGCTAATATTTGATCTGTGTGCTTCGTTTTGTATAGTGTATAATCATGGGTTTGAATTTAAACTAACTGAATGATGCAGAGAAAGTTAACTACGTCATTTTGAAAGAATTCCAGAAGAAATAGTTTTTAGATAGATTTTTAATTATCATCCACGAGGAAGAGGAGATATTTATAGTCCTCGAAAATGGTGGATTGAACTCGGAACAGGTTCATAGTCTAATTTTGAATTGCAGAAGAAAAAAAATGAGAAGATGATTATGAAATTGAATAAAATTCTGACTCAATCCATCACAGTAAAGACGAGTATTAATTTATTCAGAAAATACGCTCTGTCGGTACTTTTTGTTAAACATCCCTTCTTACCCTTAAAACGGGATGAAGTGACAGGCAGTTGGAGAAAACTGCATAATTAGGAGGAGCTTCAAATTTTATTAGGTGTAGAATTTGAGGTTCTCATGGCAGTGAGCACAAAGATGGCTGTCTTTTGGACTGTAGCGGCGTGTAATCTGGTAGAAGTTTACCAACGTTTCAGACGTTCTTACATCACCCTGATGATGGAAGCAGCAAGGACCTATGAAACATCGGTGAACGTCCATGAGACTGCTTGGCGCAACAACCCATAAGACAGCCATCATCAAAAAAGTGTGATCAAAATAAGGATGAGATGAGACATGTAGCACACATGGGTGATACAAGAAATACGTACAAGATTTTTGGTTGGAATCCCTGAAGGGAAGAGACCACTCCTAATACCTAGCCGTGTATGAGAGGGTAATATGAAAAAATGTATTTTAAAGAAACAGTGTTAGAGGATGTGGATTGGATTCATCTGGCTAGGCATAGGATGGTAGCAGGCTGTTGTGAAGAGGGTAATGAACTCTTCTCAAAATATGGGGAATTTCTTACCTACCTGAGGGTACTGTTAGCGTCTCTAGAAGGACTCATGTTAATTCTGCCAAGGGACTGAATGAGCTTGGGTATTACCTGTGTCATTTTCACGGCTGTCTGTCTTAACCCGTTTTATCACAAAATCCCATGCATCCACACCGCACGACCACTTTTCCTTTGTTCGTTTTGCTTTCTCTGTAATCACCCTACGAAATAACACGGAAAACCCAGTAATTGTTTTGTTCTTTGCACTAAGTAGATAACGTGAGATCAGTTGTGGGGGCTCTTATCCGCTCCACTGTGTGTTTGAGCTTTCTAACTGCTTGGTTCATTTCTACAACAGTCTGGTTCGGAAAATCTTCAAAAAGTTTGTCATGTCACCCTGAAGGTGATGCCCGTCTGTATAAAATTTTTAAACATTAGATAATCACACTTAAAGCGGATATAATTAATCATGTCACTAGCGCATTGACTTTTAACTTTAATTCCAAAACTTTTTTAGCATGGTTCCTTATATATTTCGAGAAATACAACAAACAATCTTATTGCAGAACATAATTGCAAAAGTGTATGCTCCAAATTCGAGCCTTATTTATGTTAAAAAAGTAGGTCTAACCATCAGTAAACAAACTTTCACTTGAAAATTCCTGTTTATGAGAGATTTACTGTGTATTTTTTTTATTGGTACGAACTATTGCCTTATGCTTTGGTATGAGGACAGTTCTGACGTAATAATGATTCATCTAAATTCATCTTGGGGCTACGGCGTCAGTGACAGATTTAATTCTCACAAGAGTTTGTGGTTTTTCCCATCACAAACCAAGATCACATACAACCTTGGGATAAGTGAATGGCTCAGTGCAGAAACCATAAAGCAGAGGATTTATATTATAAGTGGGACGGAATTGGGTTTCACGGCAGTGAAGATGTCGACGTTGATATTCTGGCCTTTAACGCCGTTTCGACTTGTAGACACAGGATAGTAGCGTTTCTCTGAAAGTCCCAGGGTTATTCGGCAGGAGACTCAGAGAGGTACGTACAAAACCCTTTTTAATTTCTTGATAATTGTCCTAGCCACGATGATAGATGCAGCAAGCACCTCTGAAACGTCGGTAAACTTCTACCTGACTACACGGCGTAGCAACCAAGAAGACAGGCTTCTTCATTAGACCCTCAAGAAAAATTCTGTTTCATGGAGCTGGATACTTGAAAGAGTTTCGTGAACAGTCTGTAGGCTATCATTGGTGATGACAACTACATCTAGCGACTAGGCCTGCTCTGCCTATTTCTGTTTGTACGCCATGTCACACGCACGCGTAGATCCTTCGACTAGCAGATTCGTACAACCGACACGATGTCAGTTGCATGTCGATGCTCGGTCCGTGACACGAACCCAGGACTTATCTTATCTCTGCTTAATGGAGAGCTGTATGCACTGTAACTAAATAATTTGCAGTTGATTTCTTCGCAACTGATACCAGGAAAGTCATTCCCGATCAATGTCTGCGCTAAAGAAAAAATATCTTTGTCTGTTAGTTATCAAACAGTGTAGTGTTATTACGAAAATAATGTGATTTCATGCTGTGAACCAAATCAAGCTCGTTCATACACTGAATTACTGAAGAGATATGATCTTCTTACGGCACTGAAGACTTCGATGTTGGCTTTTTGGGGTCTAATTTCATTTTCAGGGTCCTGAAGACAGACATTGGCATTATATTATTGAACGCCCATACGGTGGTTTATTTAATGTTCATACAAGTTCAATATCAAATCAGTGAAACGTTGAACATGGCAATGAAAAGATGGAGAATATCGTAGATGGGCTTGGAGCCCACGACCTTATGAACAAATTTCGCCCTCTTCCTTCTGTCCTGTTCAATTGACACTGACCGATTGGTTCATCAAATTATTTTAATTTGTTTTGTGAAAATGAACTTAATAACGCGAAAGGTGTCTTGCCTTGCATTATGAATAACTACTGATTTCCTGCTTTTACTCGTGGATCACGGGAACACCAATTTCATTATTGCCACGGTACAGCCAATCATATGCTGAGTCAGCTAATAAAATAATTGAAATTCGGTTTAAGTTGATTCATGATGTTATTTCTCCATGTTGTCATGACTTCCGAATTATCCCTGCCATACCAATATTTTGTAAAATTTTCTTGTTTCCACCATTATTATTGTTGATCTGACTTTTCTTAACATATCTGATTGGATTATCCTAACATTAGAAGATGCATAATTCGTGAGTATGCTTACCGTTCATTATTCTAAACTGCTCATTTACAGTCCTTTAAATTAAATAGTCTCCTCAGCTATTTTTAGTGTAATCCTACTTACAGTTTACGTTGTACACGCAGAGCATGAAACCAGTTTCCACTGTAAAGTTATTTAACTGATGACATCATAGATTGTTTATTTCAATCTTCATTTGTTTTTTTATAAAGAATCTTGAAAGATACAACTTTTAAATTAATAAAAATCTGAACTTTTTGTTCTTCATTTCATTGTAATAATATGTTTGTTGTTTCATTTTAAAGACTAGACTTACATATATAATTATACGTCTATGTTACAATATATTAAATTAGGCTTTGTTTTTATTGTGAGTTTTGTATCTAATTTCGATATTCAGCATAGACCAGATGAATCTGATCTCCAACGTCACATTCTATGTCCATTTAATATTGTCATGGAGTAATAGGGTTTAATAATTGCCTGAAACAGACGACGACATGCAGCGAATATAGGTCTACTGATAGATTCAAGTTGTAAAAGAATCGTTACCACTGTTTGAGGTCTTGAGCCAATAACGGCAGTTTCTGCTGTGTCAGGGACTTAGTATTGGTGTAAATGTGGAATGAACCTCCTACAGTTACTGATTTATGTGGGCACCGTTTCCACGTTTTGTTATCTGTAAGCAGACAGCCATTCTGACAAATCATTCGCTGGACAGAAGTAAATTACGTAATTGTGGATGTTACCGATGGACTACGTCGGAATTTTTGTGGCACGCGATTATTCAGTTCTACGCAGTCGCCTGTACTTTTATTGTATGATCACTTTGGATGTAGCATAACGTAATCAATCGGCCTGACACACTCATTTAGCGTCAGGTTTGCATTCCTGAGGCGCCTGATTCGAATTCTGGCCTGGGACATATTACTGTCGTTGCGAATTTTTCCGAGTCACTGCAACAAAATATTTGACGGTGTCTTAAAATTGGCCAAATGTGCTTGCGCGCGCATCTCGTAGCGTCACTCATGCCTTCATTATTTTCCATTGATGCACCGTCGTTTCCCTCCTGTCTCTGCCATCGCATCCAGAATTCGCTCTAACTCTGCCTTCCTTCTTCCTGGTGGCATCCACTTCAGCGCTTGTTTGGACCATCTGTTGTCTGTCGTTTTTTGACGTGAATGGTTTTGTTTTATATTGTTCAACCAGGGTTCAAATCTCGGCGCGGAGACAGGCTGTCCTGACTGACTTTTTCATGATTTTCCTCAGTTACTCAGTTACTCCAGAGTATAAACGTTATGCCACGATCGCTTCCTTCCACATCCTTTCCTATTCATTATTTACTATTATACTCTCATTAGATGTTACATAGTTTTAATTATTCTCAAACGCTAGGTGACCTGAACAATTCACGCTGCTCCTTCCCATCCTTCCCAGGTATCACACTTAAAATAGTAGGCTAAATAATCAAATGTATTGCAATGGGTTAGAATTGTCAAATTCTCGATTGTTAAATGAGCAGTGCGCAATGCGTGAATCATTCCGTTGTTGACAGTAGTCGAGATTCTTGTAGAGACGCCCGCATCATCTGATGAAACTTGTATCCGAAGAGGCAAAATTAATCACCAGTTCCGTTGCGTTTAATTGGCTAGAAACAAACGAAATTGGGATGTTCGTATTAATTGATCATTTTGTTCTAACAGCAAGCAACTTTAGCTTAAAATTAATTGCAGATAAATTAGGGTAGATGTGAGAAGAGGGCTGGTAAATTGTATGTATCGTATTTCAGATAATCATTTTTACTTAAAATCTTTAAATTCAATTAAAGTTTCCCGTCCTCCACTTAACTAAGTAACTAAATCTACGGAGCAGAGTACTTCTTGAGAAGCTAATAGTAGATTACGCTCAATTAGTCAAGAAATTTCCCTCATTTTATGGTACCGAAAGTTTGTTAACACATGTACAAGAGTTCGTCAACGGTCCACATTCTCAGCCAAATTGATTCAGTGTAGCCACCATCCCCCCAACTTATTATCTGTTTTAGTATTGTCTTTGCGTCTGTACCCTCATCTTCTTACCAATCTCTTCCAGGCTTTCTAGCAAAGATTCTGTTTTTTTTTCATTTCTTATCTCGTCCGAGCGCTACATACCTCGTTCATCTCATTTTCCTTGATTTCTTAATCGTTTCATAGGTCCTTGCTGCCTTCATCATCTGGGCGATATGAGGACCTCTGAAATGTCGATAAACTCGTATCAGACTACACGGCGGTACAATCGAGAAGACAGCCATCTTCTTTCCCACTGTCGTGGGAATCTCAAATCCTACGTAATCTGTTCTTACGTAACGTTGCCGTCTGAACGAAATTATCGTTTATTACTCTCGTTACAGAATATTTTAAATTGCCCTCATATTAAAAGGATTTATTATCTCGTTGCTGTTTTATGCTTTAAGAAAGTTTATTTTTCGAAGATATTTACCACACAAAATCCTTCGTGATTGATGGTGAGAGATTGTTCTCTGCTCAGAAATTCTCACGACCGCCATGTTATTATTATTGATAGTAATTTACGAAGTTAGCATTTTAGGTCGTTTCTAGTGTCGTGAAGGTTATGAAAGGTTTTATGACTATTTCCATTCATTGGAAAAGAAGTTATTTTGGAGGGGACAGACGAACATAGTAACATAAATTAATATTTTCTATAAAATTAGGCTAAGACCAAGGATGTAACCTAATCCAGTGTCGAAGATATTGTCAGGTAACTAATTTGAGTTAATGAGTATTAATAATATTGTATTCTGTTAGCAGTTTTGTTGCAAACGAAACATCAACGATTTGATACCACAATAATTAATTTACTCTTGTAAGTTGTTTGTTGTAGGGAAATGTACAGATTATTCAGATCAGGCACGTAAAATTCGACGCTTTATACGACCCAAACTCAGTTCGTGAATTATGCACGATGAGTAGTCCAAATATTCAGCCTTAATACGTTTTAAGTTTGAAATTTATTTAAGGTAGCTACTTATGTGCCTTTAGTTTGCATTTCAATTAACAAAATTTGTAATATGTTTCAATAGAATATATGTGGGTGTGTGCTTGAGGAATACTATAGATCTGAATGTAAATTATGTCCTAAACTTAAGATTGGAATTAGTGGAGGTTGGTGGTTATGAATTTTCCCACCCACGTGATGGCCCCGGGTACAGTCAGCTCTATTTTAAGAGGCTCTTATTAAATACTGAATTTGACAGGCGTGGACTGTGTGAACTGAAAATTAATTTTTTCACCAACCAGATTATTCGGTTCGAGGACACTGCACTGTGTTTAGTTACGTAATGTATATTTACGATGTCATACGAACATTAGCGCGTATTTGATTTTAAATAGACACAGCCCATTTAGAAGCCAGCTGTCCTCCAAACTGAAGAATATTTTGCGTTGAATGCAAGATAGAACATGTTTTGAAAGCTGTTTTGTGGTATTATCATGAGTCGCTGGAGGTCGCCCTCCCTGTTTCGATAATGATTATCACTATTTCACTCAGCTGTGGTGGTTAACACCTTGCTTGCGTGCTCAGCGGAGATCACAAAACACAACTAAATTAACACGGCGTTAATTTCTTTAACTGTGCTTTCAAAACTTAAGCTTGAATTGTAAAAGTAGTAATCACGTTTTGTTCTCGCCGAATTGTCTGGTGAAGTCAGACAAAAACTTAATAACATTTCTCACCTCAATCTGAGGATTACCTTTATCCAATGGACCTGACTAACTAGATTAAAACTTTCACCTAATGACGGAAGCATGCAGCTTTAAAGTAATAAGGCGTAAAATGTCCAAGGACGTGTATGAGTTTAATGACACGTCTTCGTCAAAAATCTTAAGACAAAGCGACATGGTTTTAATCTATTTGCTCCCAATGTCCGTCATACTTGACTGTACGAGTGTGACGTTCGCGCGATGCGACGGTGGCGACTCTGATAGCAAGAAATGTGAGCGAGGCTGTGGTGGGGTCTGGCGGAGCTGCTGGCTCTCTCGTAAACGAACCAGGCTCAGCTCCTACAAAGATAATGATACAATAAATTGTTTTTCTGTTCATTTAAGAAAAGCTATTTAATTCCTGTGAAATCTGATATGTCATACGCTGTGTTGTTGTTCATAAAACGGCTCGGGTACCTTACACGTTCCATATATATATATATATATATATATATACATATACACACACACACACACACACACACACACACACACACACACACCCTTAATTGACTCTCTGTACTTCACATATAGTTTGAATATTTAACGTTCGTAGGCAGCGTTCCAGATAGAGTACGTCTGTAACCAACTGCCTGTTAGTGGCCGCAATAGAAAACGGTAGCCCAGATGACAGAGGAAGTGTTACTGACCTTTTCGCCGTAGATTTTATGGGTCTTACCGACGACAAAATTTGATCAGGCGGTAACATACTCGAGAGTTGGCAGTAAGTGATTCAGCGTACCGAATAGCTGCGGTTCTTGCTGCATGCAGTGGCGGGAGATACGCCTGTAATCGCCGGGAAAATATTTCCTTCGGTCTCGGAGAATTCTGACCAACGTGATCTTAAGACGGGGTGGGGTATTCACCGGACAATAAATATCCCTTGTTAGCTGAGAAGTATCTGAAGTCTGTGATTACTTTAATGTCCTGTCAGTATAGTCTTGTGTTTAAAGTACATTATTTATGTTTCTTATAATATAAATGAAACGTTTACATTTTGTTGAAGTATTTTGTCACTTAAAGAAGTCTTTGGAGGAAAACTTTTAAAACAGTGCTTTGTAAATATTTTGTTCGTTTCCGCAGACATTTACTCAATAACTGAACAAATATATTCTGCGAAGTTTTTGCCAACTCGTATCTATTGACAGAATCTTTACAGCAGATTTCTATAATAGATCCCACGATTTTAAACATCTGTCATGAACTGAGTAAACTAAAGTTCTTGACCTCGCTTCTGTGCTAGTCTGTGTTTATGAATAGTAAATACAGAAACACTGTATGCATTAGGTTTGCCTGCGCCTCCACAGTGGTCGAAACAGCGAATGGAATGAAGAAGCAAGCAAATTTATTCAGGTATTAACGAGTAGTAGTAGCCAGCACAAGATAACGGACCAAAGGCTTCCTTTGAGGGATAAATATATCAACCCTGATAATAGAGGCAGTAAACTCCTCTAAAATGTTGTTATCTTCCAGACAGCACGGTGCAATATCCAGAAAAATCCATTTTCATGTTAATCGCTGCGAGAAACAGAAATCAGCTTGGCGTATTTTCTACTTAAGGACGTATGATCAATTGTAGGTGATAACCGGATTATATATGAAAGATTTATTTACGTATTAAGTAGATATTAGTATTGTGTAATATTGGTACAAAACCCTCTTCAGTCATCGCTATAATAGGACTAATAAATATTGACGTTTTTAAAAGTTTTCTCGTGTTATGAGCCGTGTCATTTGGTAAAACTCACTTAATAGCCCTTACGATGGGGACAGATATGGTCCCTGAAACGTCCAAAATTTTAACCGGCTGAAAATACTGATAGCCAGAGAAGATTTTATTAATGCTGGTGAAAGTTTTAGATCATACATTAACTTCTTTAAACTTTTAACTAATTTTCTTAAAATATGTAGATTACAATTGTGAGAAGTGAAAAATAATTTTACGCTTAGGTTGACAAAATTGTGTATGGAACCCCTCCCCCCTCCAAGCCACTCGATGAGTGTGCTATTTAGTTTTCCATTTGGAGAAGGACATTTATATAAGACACAAGAATATAAATATTTTATGAAGGGGCTGGTACAGATAGTTGTGTCCTTCTTGTAACAGTAATAATATGATTAAAATAATTCTGAATTTTTCCGACTACGGTGCGTTACTGTGTGTTAAATTGTTTATTTGGATTTTGTTAAGTCGTCAAAATATTATAAGATATCAACGTTTCGGAAGTTGGATCCTGCTTCCGTGTTCAGGTGGCTGAGCTAGTCATAGAGCCAGACAAGGAGGCTCAACGTATCGGATCTTCTGTTCTCCCATTTTTTACCTGACGACGGAAGTAGGATTCAACTTCCCGAAACGTTGTCACTTTGTAATATTTGGACGACACGCGAAGGCCGAAAGAATAATTAAGTATTAAAATAATTCTCTTGTAATAGTACCCGAAGGTTCACTATCGGATACGATCCGGGCACATTTTTCACCAAATTTCGCCATCACAACCGACTTTCATAACAGCCATCCTAATATTTTCCCTCACCTTCTCCGTCTTCAGAATTTTAGCAAGAGCGTTCCGAAAATTGTATAGCTATTCCTCGTCCCTCCCATTCGAGCTACTTACCCACCCCATCGCTTTCACTCTTCTCATACCTCAGTTATTTCGACGTTATTAAATGATAATTTGCTTTTCAAGTTTTCAAGTATTGTTACATTTATTATTACTGTTTCTTCATCTTACTATCTACAAACAAATAAACAGACTTGTGGATTTTTTCTATTGTTTGATCAAGTTCATGTAAAATTGGTTTGAAAGTAAAAAGCTACATGTAGTCTGATAAATATGAAATATGCCGTCGATCCTGTATAGAAGGCATTTTGTACAAATCTTTACTACTAAGTATTCTTTTTGATATGTTGATTTATTGAAAAGAAGTGTATGATAATTTTAAGTGAGACAGATGATTACCTTTCACCTGAACTAATAGGCCTCATAAGAACAGAGAATGTGTAAATTTGTATCAGTCTTGTGTATGCAGAAGTCCTTGAATCGTTATAAACGTTATTGCTTAAGTTTTTCAGTTGTTAAAGCACCGTGACACATAACTCCATTGATAACAATAAATAACACAATAGTTTGAGTACAATATAATAAAACTATAAACAGCTTTGCCTAGATACAAGGAAGTCTACAAGAATACTTGGTCACACCTGCATAATCGAAGTCTTTGTTATAACAGCAAATAGGACTCTACGCTCACTGTCTGCCTCTTTGCTTCGCTCCACACGTTTGTTAAACGTCATACGAAATATAATAGAGCTGCACCGACAGAGAACTAGACGTCACATTGATTCTTCTGTGACGTATTAAAAATAGATAATTCAGAAAATTAATTAATGTTTCATTATTTTAATTTTGTTGCTAATACCATTGACAGCCGTTGTGACCTGCAACTGGACATCAGACGTTAATAGGTAGCATTGCTTCATCGGCAGGTCCCGGGTTCTAATTCATGTCTTCAAGTCTCCTATAGAACTACGGACTGAGGTTTCTCGTGATTTTCCTCAATTTGGTCAAATTTCCAGATAGTGCAATACGCTGTCTTCCAATGTACCATTTGCGTATTTTTCTGATATTCAACGTTACATAAACTCGGCAGTTCAGAAAAGTAAGAATTAGTCTAGAACAAGAAGCCGTATGAATACTAGACCTACATTTTTATGCTTACCACCCAATAGAAACATAAAAGAAGAGACCTGTATAAAGGTATGTGTCAGTATAAGGTCAGTTAGTAACCTCAAGATAACATAAAAGCCAGCTCCCAAAAGAGGTGTGTAATAAACTTATATTAATTAAGTTATAACACAGGTAATTAATCGTCCGTGTCTAAAAAGTACCCGTATACAGTGTAGGTGCCAGAATGGAGTAAGCATTGCAAATAATTCTTGGATCCAGCTTTCAGCATTGCCGGGGAAATTGGCACAAATCAAAATACACGAATTTTTATCAGACTGTATCTTTAAAAAGTCGGACAAAACAACTAAATAGACGTGACAGCCTATTTATGTGGAGTCGGCCACGGTATTTATTCGGCATATAGGACCAGTGGAATTCAAGAGACTGAAACTATAATAAAGATTTGCGAAGAAAATTAATTATTCTGTGGAGTTTGACGTTTGCAGCATCAGTCACTGGAATGGTGGAACAGGTGGATACGTCAGAAGACAACTTCTGATATTTCATTGTCAGAACAAGAGTTCCGAAAGCTGAAACATGTGATCTGGGTTGCAGTCCGCAGTTTTGTGGTCACCCGGTGCGTTTCTATAGAATTTGAAGATGAATTTTTGAAGTTCCACTTTCCACACATCCATTGCGTGTTAACAACTGTGAACCTTCACTAAAGAATGCAAATTGTAGTGACTCTTGTGTATGTGTATTGATTTTATATTACACGTTTCAGAACCTTTATTCAGAATAACAACCGTGAGTTTTATTTTCAGATAAAGTACACACACCGTTCCTGTGGGTAAATATTCACATCTGTAGCGAATGCGGAAACTTGAACGATCATAGAAAATTATCTAGTTCATGTGAAACCGATCAGGCTTAGATAAATAAGATTCATTTTCTTAATATTTTGGTCATTGGCCGTTTTAAAGCGTTTTCGTCCTTTTTGCCTGGAGTGGCTACTAGCCCGCCAGTCTTCTAGTAAGCTTTTGATCCTCATTAATTAATTAATCAACATTAACGAAGGAACGGTCGCCGTCTTGTTTGAACCTGCGGCCTTCTTGACGAAAGGAACAAAGGATACAGAGGAGAGTCGTTGTTCTTCTGAAAACCTGGAGCGCACAGTCGCCATGTTCGCCGTCTGTGAAGGTAGCGAACATCACCTTACAGTGGCACTTCTGATTGATTGGCATTGTACTGCTGGCTAATGGTGTGTTCTTCGTGGGCAGCTGCATTATTCACAATCAGCCAATAACTAGTAATTAAAATTCAACTCGCTTTGTTGGATTTAGAAGATTCTTAAAGCATTTAATTGTACGATGTGATTAAAATATTTTGCGCTTTTAAGGGAAAACTACAAACGGATAAAATAAAATAGCTCTGAAATTAAAAATATAGCTATTAAAATTCAATATCTGATAAAGTTGCCTTCACAGACTAGCCGAGTTCATGAAGTCTCAACTTGGCTCTTATTGGCCAGTTCTTCCCATGCGTGGTTTTAACATATCTGGCGTGATTTGCGTCAGAGATCTGGCACCCACAGTCTTCAGGTCATCGAAGTCCTAAGGTCCCCGACCACAAACCTTTACTCAAATGATTCGGGCGGTGAATTTGAAGTCCAAGCAAGAACACATCTAGCATTGAAATTCAGGGGTCAGCATGCCAGGCACTGATTTCGAATAGGCATATACGTAATTTTCATCCCTTCTAAACATGTTTTTCGCAATTTTTAATTCCTCGCTCTTAATGTCATTTTTTTAAAGATACAGTATATTTTTCGAATATGACACCAAATAAGCCTGTTATGCAGGGCTCAATAAGTCAACTCGTCTTCGTTATGAGTGAGAAATCTTTTTTTAATATCCAATCCTGCTCTTTTTCTGTTTTCTCCACAAATAACGAATTGTAAATTTGAAACTGGCAAGGGTTGGAAGGGTGTGAGGTTGGGGGGGGGGGGCTTTGTTAACGCAACACTGACGTGTTTGAACATCGGGATGGAGGATAAATATTAGAGCGATATTCAATTTAATTTATATATCACTGTGTCAATGATCCACTGCGTTGTTTTACTTCAACTGTTCCGACACGTGTAAGATACAAAGAGCTACCTACCGATAGCAGCGAGTGACCTCTCCAGTTGTAATCAGTTGTTTGCCAACAATTCTTCATAACTCTTTCTGTAGTGCAGGAAAGGTCTGGCGAGTAGAACTTTGACTGATGTAATGAGCCAACATTTGTTGACCTCTGCATGCCGACCACCACATCGCCTGTAGATATAAATTGTTTCCTTCTGTTGTGTTCAGTTTATACCACATAAAATATGTCAGATTACGATAATGTTCTGGGTTGTGGCGCCATGTAGACTCGTCGGTATATGTCAGCGTTTCGGAGAAACATACTACCTTCATCTTCTGGGTTGAAGATGGAGACAGTACATCATCCTCGCCGCCGTTTAAACCTCAAATCTCACGTTTCATTCAACATTTCTATATATAATTAAAATCTGTTTTTTATACTTTGAGCCGTTTCTTTCGTACAAAATAGAATTTTATCTGTCCGACACTGACCAAAAGTTAGCCATTTTTCTGACAACTCGTAGAAAAGGCCTGGAAGCTGATATGACAAAGACTGTTTGATGACTGGTTTCATAATCTCGGCCTTACGCCTGAATGGTCAACCCATTACATATGAGAGTGGCTGAATAAGAAAGATGACAAGAGAAGAGTAGATAACAGGATCTGATCCCAAAACACATCCGTGCCAGAAATCGAATCTTCGCCATTTGCTCCCTTGCCCTCACTCTGCTGGATCAGTTATCAATGCAGCGTCAAAGTCAAGGTAGTTAAAGTCTCGATTTTGTTGTTGTTTAGAATAGAGCCTTGCGCTACAGAGACGGCACGTGTAAGGACCTTCGGCCAGACTGATGAGACATAATCTGATAAATACAATGTCGTCACAGTGGACTGTGCTGTTTGGAAGAGCAGCGCCTCACTGCCGTAGCTCGTAGCTGCAGCAGAATAACGGAGGCACCAGCTAAATATTGCAGGGGCGGAGAAAGTCTCTCGCCCGTCATATTCGAATCCTAGAGTAGGAAGCAGTTACGAATAAATAATTTGAATCACGTAAGATTTGAGGTTTTCGCAGCGGTGAGTATGAAGATTTCTGTCTTCTGGGTTGTTGCGCTGTGTAGTCTGGTAGATGTTTACCAACGTTTCAGAGGTCATACTGCCTCCATCATCAGGGCGATTCTTAGTATGAAGATTTCTGTCTTCTGGGTTGTTGCGCTGTGTAGTCTGTTCGATGCTTACCAACGTTTCGGAGGTCATACTGCCTCCGTCATCAGGGCGATTCTTAGTATGACGATTTCTGTCTTCTGGGTTGTTGCGCTGTGTAGTCTGGTCGATGTTTACCAACGTTTCAGAGGTCATACTGCCTCCGTCATCAGGGCGATGAGTATGAAGATTTATGTCTTCTGGGTTGTTGTGCTGTGTAGTCTGGTCGATGTTTACCAACGTTTCAGAGGTCATACTGCCTCCGTCATCAGGGCGATTCTTAGTATGAAGATTTCTGTCTTCTGGGTTGTTGCGCTGTGTAGTCTGGTAGATGTTTACCAACGTTTCAGAGGTCATACTGCCTCCGTCATCAGGGTTATTCTTAGTAAAAAGATTTCTGTCTTCTGGGTTGTTGCGATGTGTAGTCTGGTCGATGTTTACCAACGTTTCAGAGGTCATACTGCCTCCGTCATCAGGGCTACACAGCGCAACAACCCAGAAGACAGAAATCTTCATACTCATCGCCCTGATGATGGAGGCAGTATGACCTCCGAAACATTGGTAAACATCGACCAGACTACACATCGCAACAACCCAGAAGACAGAAATCTTCATACTCATCGCCCTGATGACGGAGGCAGTATGACCTCCGAAACGTTGGTAAGCATCGACCAGACTACACAGCGCAACAACCCAGAAGACAGAAATCTTCAATTTGAATCACGTTAACAGGGGGCAGAACGCACACATTCGTTCCTTACTTTTATGATTACTCGTAAGATAAAAAAGACTGTCAATGAATAGTTATTATTTTGTGTCTCTCGCATTTCCTACTTTCCTCATGAGCACATAAATATTGACGTCGTTATAGTCCGGCACCTTAGTCATAATGGGACAATGGAAGTCGTAATAGGTGGGGTCAGAAGGTACGCGTCTGGTTTCCTCGGCCGTATCACTTGATTTAGATCTTTTTTTCCGAGTCCACGTAAAAATAAAGAAGGAAAAAATCTAGTTCGATGCGTCCTAATAAATTTCTTTACACCTCGACGTGGAAGGGCGTAGCGGCAAAAGATGAAAAGGAGCTTTCAAAAAAAAGTCTTGCTTTAATAATTACTTCTCAAAACTCCATTACATTAACAGTGTTGTATATGGGCAAGACGAAGTGTCGTGTTAATTTTCCCAAGGACTTCTGAAACATATTTCCACACGTTTCTTTCGCTTTGATATTGCCTCTATCTAGTGTTGCAACATTGTCGTTGTAGTTTAGTAACAGGTAATTACCACCGTAAAGTGTCTTGTTTAAAACACGTGAATCAAGCACATGATTTTTTTTTAAAAGTGCGTCTTATATATGACAACATATATGAAATTCGTCAGTATCTATCAGACTACGTGCTGCAACATCCCAGAAGACAGCCATCTTTGTACATTCGAAGATTTTCGAAAATGAAGCTAGTTACATAGAGGCCTATAAATAATTTCAGGTTTGTAATTGATTTTTGGTGAAAAGTGTTTATAATGTTCATATCATAAAGGCTACGTAATCCCTATATCTTCAAACAGTAGACTTATATCGCGTTATATTTAATTTGTTAATACTTTCAATAACATAAAGTTTTCTGCTGAAGATACAATAAAGGAGGGATTTGTTTCATAGACGAAGAAGACACGAGGTACTGTACGTGTGAGGATGGTACTAAATTAATGAAAGGATAGAAATCAGTTGAGTTCTTCTGTGAACATCACAATATTACTTCAGAGTCCCTACACAACGAAAACACGTCACGATTATTACTCCATTCAAAACTCTCTTTTTTTCCATAAGTCCACGGCACATTTAATTTTCTGTCATATCATCTTAAACGAAACCTTAATTTAATAACGTGATTGACGGGTTGGCCATTTTCATTCGTTCATGTTACCTGTGACTGGCTCGAACACTGTGTAATTAAAAAACAAAATTGTGCCGTGTCAACAAATACTTCAGCCATTTTGAATTTCTCAACTCACATCTGAGAGCAGAATGTTTCTATATATTTTGTTCGAAGAACAGAGAATTGTCACTGACAACCAGTTTTGCTGTGATAAGCTGATAGTGTGTCATCATATTCAGTTCCGAGCTCCCTTTGAAATCAATCCGAGATAACAGCAGGTGTTGTCGTGTGATAGACCCACTGTGGTTCATGTGACTCATGACTCGCGGACTGAACTGTGGCCCTTACCTTAGCCCAAATAGAGACGGTGGACAATTGAGAACTGACATCGAATGCTCCCTGAGAAGCGCTGAGTGGACTCACTGGTCATAGAGAAGCCGAGTGACACGCCGTGAGCGGTTAGACCAAGCAGACTGCAAGAATCCGATCAGTGACGCATATGCTGAGAGATTGCCCGAGTACAGGTAAATTTAACAGGAGATAATTCAGAAGTCTTTGGTAGGACAGGCTAGGCGATTCGTTAAAACTACTTGCAGACAGATTATGTAGCTGAAAATAGTACGCTGGTAGGTTACTAGCTGTACAGAGACATAATGACTCATTCGTAGACAATTACAGCGAGTCATTGACTGAAGTGAGACCGTGCTCTTTATGTTAGCCAAATGCTGGCTTTGGGAGACTCAGTGACTCACTCGCAGGTGAGAATGGTAGCCAGTCACTGGCGAAAGTAAGATTGCTTGAGAGACCGGAATCTTTATTGTTGAGAAATTTAGATGAGTGGATGGACGATTGTGAGAGATTCATGAATTCGCTCGCCGTAGAGAATGATAATGAGTCACTGGCTGTCTTGGCATTGGCTTCCAGACTGAGTATCTGTCTTGAAGTATAAAGAAGGTGGGGATGAATACGCATTAGTTATAACGCGGTTGAGACCCAACAGCTGAAGAAATACATTGGCATGTACTTCGAGATTATATAGCCTAAGGAAACAGATAATGACATTTGTAATCTTTTAGAAGTATCTTGTCTTCTTTCTGAACATTAAAGATTAAAATATATAAAATCATAGTTAAGTAGGATTTGAGGTTTTCGCGGTGGTGAGTCTGAAGACTGTCTTCTGGGTTGTTGAGCCGTGTAGTCTGGTAGATGTACACCAATGTTTCAGAAATCCATGCTGCCTCCATCATCAGAACAACTTTATTAATCTTAGCTTATGTCTGTTTTTTTGTTGACATTTTGAAAATCTTCGTGGTATTAATTATTGTTTGTGTGACCATCAGTTAAGGAAAGACTTTCTTAGTTATTGGCTACTCAGAGTATACAATATAAAAGGGAATTTATGACTGAACATCTGATATTCTGGTTAAAAATTAATGGAGGCCTGATTAAATTTCTCTGTTACTTTAGCCATCGCACAAATATGTAAATATTTGTAATTAAAGTGGGTGGTGTCGACTCCGGGGATCCGGTGTGCATGAGGATCACGAAGCAGAACATAGAACAGATCGTGCGACCGTGTGTGAGTGCATTGACGTAACAGTGGGATGCGCACCAAGGATATGTATTGTGTAAGACGACAAAAAATCATGTTGCGTGTTCCAAGGTCTGCCTTCTTGTTCTCAGTTCTAATGTGTGTGTGTGTGTGTGTGTGTGTGTGTGTTTGTAAAATATTCTCATTGCATTCTATTGAACGTAGCACTGTGTGTAAATATGATCGTTTCGTACGAAATTATTGCCTTCTTCATCAGGGTGAAACTGGTGGATCAAAATTTCAGGAGTTGTTGGCAGAGATAAAATTCAGCATCTCAAAGAAAACACCAGTTTAAAGACAAATTAGTTAATGCTGTTCAAAGAAATAATCACTGCTGACCGAAAATTTTATTAAACCCATACACTGAGAAAATGCATTTTTTTAGTGTTAAAGCAGTTGGGCCTATATTTGGTTAGTGCGCGCTTTAAGGGTTCGACCAATTTGGCCCTAAGAGGAACTAAGTGGGAATTGGACCATAACACACGAAGAGGAACTTCGTGACTTTTTACAGTTAAACTGATATAATTGCGATAGTAAAATCATGCATAGAGCGATGTGTTCCTGATTTATTTTATAATTCGTTATGTCCTGCACGCACTTGACTAATATTTGAATCAAAAATATTTATAACTTCGTAGAATTATCTGTCTGACTTGGGAGTTCTCTGTCGAGGCTTTCCACACCGACACGGAAATACACTAATAAAAATTATCTTCTTAACAGCTTGTTCCTAAAACCTCTTCTGTGCATGTCTTTATGCAATTACCTAAAACTCACCATGAGATCTTTCTGAAGAATAGCTTTTGCCATTGGCACGGGATAAAACCACACGCTGAGGTAAAGCGACATACGATCTCTGATCAGAAACAGCACGTTATTGGACAGAGTGTTTGTTGCTCCAGCACCTGTAGTCCCATGTGCTTGTTTGTTACTTCCGGTGTAGTATGAACCACATTTTTATTGCATCCCCTCGTCTGTCTGGCAGCAACAGATGTATGGCCCTAACATAATTCTGAATATTTTGTTTTGTTCTGCTCTCGGCTATATGTGAATCCAGCTGTTACTTTTTTTTCAAAAAAGCCGCAAATGAAAACCCGTGATATTAACATTTCAAATGGAAGAAACGAACCGCATTTCATGTAATAATATCTGACAGTATCATATTATAAGGCAAATCTTGTTCTTTATAAAATACAGTCGTATGTAACTATTACATAAAAAATTCCCTCGGGTAGGAAGAAAGAACATGGCTTTCGGAATTAAGATAAATGTGTATAAAACCTTTCTTGTAAATTTATTGTTGGAATTTAGTTCAAAACAGTAGGAATACGAATTTGTTTGAATAATGTAGAGTCTGCTCGTCTTGGAGATGAACGGCAGACACGCGAAACCCTACAGCTAACTTTCGTAACTCCACGGCCCAGTTTGAACACACAGAGTGAACAAGATCGTATTGTGGGGAACTTAGATACCTATTTCTTGAAATTAGTGACGCTCATTTTCAACTTTTATGATACATGAACCAATAATTTTAACCTTTCTTCAAATGATTCTGAAATATAAACTCATAATCCGTAGCAGAAAAATTTTAAATTTAAATTTTAAAACGAAGTTCTAGAGAAAGAACATACACCCTAGATCAGCATGTGAAGATCCAAATTAGAATCAACTGCAACTCAAATTTATTGAATAAGACAGTTCTGTTTGTAACTGTATGTGTTAATTGTTTGATGATTCCTTAATATTTGTTTATGTTAATTAATTAAAGGACTTACTGATGGAGTCACGAAATTAGTATTGTAGCTCTTTCAGAACAGTTTTGAAATCCGCCATGCTTTGTTTTACGTTTGTAGTGCAAAAACTTCCTGTTGAAATGGCTCCTATAAATTGGTATTATATTTACATATTGACTGGCTTTGAATTCCAAAACAGACGAACATAAGTCTGAGCCCACAATTGCATACGAGTTCATTCATATGCATGCATAGGTTAGCCGTGATGTGTTCAGCGCATGCCCATGTGAGCCTATTCGACAAACGTTCATACACACACTGATTTTTACACAACTAAGTATAGATCTTTATTTTATTACGTTTTATATGTAAGCGTATTGGAAATTTTATGTTTTCAGGAAAGCAGTTAGTTTCATGGAATCTTTTTTCAGTTATTCAATTTTGGCGTAATATTGTAGCCTATAATAAAACATAAGATGCTACGTATATTATTTGCTTGTCAGCCTACGTTTTGACTAAAAGTTGTCAAAACAATTTATTTTCGCTTCGAAAACCAATCCAAGTGAAAATAAAACAAAAGTGAAAACAGAAGACAAACGTTATAACAGGAATAGACCCACAGTCTTAAGACGAAATTTTGACGCATATCACCAGAACTTAAATGCATTGCTGAGATTGTTGTGTTCAGTATAACCATTTTCGTGCAATAGTCTGTATTTGATTCATTGTCTTAACTCAGCCATCATTAACATCGACTCTTTGAAACTGATATTTAACTCAATAACTGAAGAAAAGTACGGAAAACCTTATTTATGGTAAGCGAGTCCGAGAATCGACCCACGTACTTCGCTGATCCTTCAGTGAGCGGTTAAGTTCAGACCTTAAGCATTCCTTTGGCCGTAGAAGTGAGGGTATTCGGGAGTGGGTAAATGTCGATACAAGATTCGCGGCCTGTCCTTTGTCTTGTAGTCATGTCGGCAGGGAGCAGACCTCCATAAATCACACGCTGAGTGGAATAGATGCAGGAACAGAAATTATCGATACATTTGTTACATCCCAACATGAATGTGTTACACAATTTGGAGCTGGCTGCAAAGAGTGACAGATTAATTCCAGAGCGTACGAGCTTTTAAGAAGTAGACAGTTCTGGTTAGGAAATGACGAAGACATTTCCCTTTGAGGGCCGAGAAAATCTTTTCAGAGGCAGATGTTTTTTAGCCATGCAACAAGAAACACAATTTTTGGTTGTCTGGCTACTAGGAGCGGCTTGTAATTTATGACTTCACCGAAAAATGTCTAATTTGAAATAATTGAATGATAGCTGTTTTCGCATCTGGTTCAAGAAGAAATGTCGAGAGATATGACATTCGGGAAAATTAAACGGTTTAAACTTCGTAGGAATATTAAACATTTTTCGCTGGGACTTCAAAATATTTCTGAATGATCTTTCGTACTCGCGGGCAATCCCTGGTATACTAGATGTCATTGGATCGTTGCACAAGTTATAGAACGTGCTTGTTGCTAGGTGAGAGTGTCTATAAGGGGAAGATTACGTGCGGTCGCCGGGAGGGGGGGGGGGCTTGACAAACTGGTTGAACTAACGTCACCACCTCATGCTGTGAAAAGCTGTCTGTCTCCACAACAGAACAGGCCTTGATGACGTGGACAGGAGGTGGTGCTATGTTATTTGGGGGCTGAACCTTGTCTGCTTGTGACTGATATTTCGTTTGGAGAAGGCATTGTGTAGTATTGTGACACATGGCCACTTCGTTCTGCATTTGTATGTGCTCTAGTATTAGCGATGCTAATCGGAGAAGTTTTATTTGTAGTCGTGACATATAAATTTGATAGCTCAGTTTGGTGGTAGACCTGGGCGATCTGAATGAATTCGATTCTTGGTTGTGGCGTCTGTGTTCTCTGGAAAATTACTTTATTTATTTATTTGACATCTCAGTAGTTAAGGGTCCAAGTGTGTAGCTACGAGTAATAAGACGATGGTACTCTTTGGAATACACTGATGTCCCAAAGACATTCTTCACGTTTCGAAGGTCATTGTTGTGCCTGAGGTTATTCTTGCACTTAAGTGATTCCAGGTCATTGTTGTCTCAGGCCATTCTTGAACTGATGTGATCCCATGCGTTTGTTTGTCTTTTGGCAATGTCCTTGTGTAATTCTTGTGGTCCGAAGTCGTTGTTGAGTCTTGGGCCATTATTTCACAAATGTGATACCAGGCCATTGTTACGCAACATTGCCTCTCAGCAGTTACTTTAAGGCCTTTCTTGTACAAATTTGGGCCCAAATAGCATTGTTGCTCAACAGTGTGACCTGGCCCATCCGTCCTCTTGTCCACTGAACACTAAGACGGTAGGGTCTCGTGGAAGCCTAGGACCTGCGCAAACGGTGACCGGCGTCACATTTGCAGTTGGCTTCGTGTTCACTGTTCGATGGCTCGTCGTGTCGCATCAGTGTGATCGCCTGTGTCGGCCGCTGTGTGATATTGCTGCCTGACGAGTCGAAAGTAATGAATTAAGAAAGGTTCCAGCGAGTTATCGAGAAGCCGCGTCGTGGCCTCAGAGCAAAACCGATCCATGTTCAGTGTCTCACCCGGTTCTTGTCAAACTGCTTTTCGTATCCGGCGCTTACGTATAATTAATTTTTCAAACTGAAAGGGCAAAATATGGGCCAGACGGTCCTTGTTTGATTCCCGGCAGTTACGAAGTTCCAGGACCTACCTAGTCTTTAATGCAAGAGTCCTGGGAAGAATACCCATGGACCATGAACACCAATAACTGACTTCAATTCAGAGCTGAGGTTACGAATGCATGGTGCTTTACCTCCACGCACGACACGACCCCGAGTTACAGGCAGTTTAACGAATTTCACAGATTTTTTATTAATAGAGACTTGAACCTATCACTGAAGTCTGTTACTTGTGGATATAAAGTGTCTGTTTGGCACTGGGATCTTTTTGCAGTGTGCATTTATACGACGTTTTTGTGGTTTCACTTTGTGTCATCCTACAGACAATGGAATTGCGCCTGACTTGTATTCTTCAGGTGCTCTGTTCGAATTTCGGACTCCGATCAGTTACCCTGACTGAAGGTTTCGTACCCTCGCCCCCGGACTAAGGAGACCGCGACCGCTTTTCTCCTTATCTCACCTTGTTTATCCCACGTCCACTGTGATTCTGTGTCTTCAATATCTTGTCCATGTCCTATGCCCCATGACCGACAGATGGCACCGCGTTGTTAAGTTAAGAATATTTAACTAATCACCTGTATCTCCTGATAATGTGATATAATTTTGGTTAAGGCTTCATGCGGTTAACACTTTGAAACCCTAGTGGCATCTGCTTTAACATTCAGTAATTGTTTGTTTTGTCAAATGTGTTTTCGAGTTTCGTATGAGTCTCAGAAAAAAACAGCTGTTATTCCCTTAAACAGCGTTAAGTAACTGAGCTCTCTAATTGTAAAGTGTTGTGTTTTCTTTGAGGTGAGAACTTAATTTTTAATTGTTATTTAGACGAGATTCGTGTTTAGAAAGTTAAAATGTATCTTATTGCTGTGCAAAGGAAGTTAATGTGACGGTTCATTAAGAGAAATGTTTTGGAAGATATATTTATATGGCGGGCGTATCTCTCAACTTCCTCTCATCATCTTTATGTAACTTCTGTACAGACGTACTGAATAAGCAGATCGGATTAATAACAAGGTCTGAGGTCAGTGTTTATAAACTATGGATGATTTCGAAACATAAAACTCTTTACTTATTGTGCTCTAGAAGAAATGTGTTCAATTTCAGACTGGAATGGAGATTTGTCTCTTCTCTGAGCCCAGACTCTGGGGACCACCCATTCTCTGTGGTACTCTCCTATCGATAATTAACTACGTGAGCTGACCATTTACCTCTATCTAGTTAATGATGAAGAGAACATGGAAATGTACTTCTAATACGACTTATTTTCTCTTATTTCTAACGTAATGTGGATTCTACGATATTTTCCTTCCATTTCCTTGTCTTCTCATTGCCCGCAAAAGTTCTCAAAGTATGTCGTTAAATGAATCTAGAAAAATGCTGTACCCGAATTTAGTCGTCAGTAAGAGTTGTCCGGGAAAGTGTCTTGTGTCGCTTTCGCACGAACAACTGTGTCACACCGCGCTCTTTCGTGTGATTGTCGGTGTTTCCTGGAGCGTGTGACCGAAAGTAGAAGAAATCGCCTTCACTCTAATGGGCTTTTCGGATCGCTTGAGTAGAAACGCTTTTCAAAATGCACTTGTTCTGCAGCTACATAGTAGGCTTGTTTCCTAGTCTTGCTTAATATTTCAGGGGTAAGAAGCCTTTATTTAATCAGTTGCTGGCCTATAATACAGTCGACATCCTACCAGTTTATTAATTTTATGGGCCAGTTATTCTTCTTATTTACATAACGCCTAATCAAACTTCCTATCGAATTTATACAAAAAAATATAAGAAGCATTTAGTCTAGGAATATATCGTTCATCTAAAATGTGTATTTGAAATATTTTTAATGTTTGTGAATATTTAACGAAATACAAGGACATAAATTGTGGCTGTGAACAATGTAGCTGACTTCGTAGCATCTTTAAAGGTTAAAATTGTCCACGCATTTTTAATATCAGCACTAGATGGTGATAAGCGGTCAGCTTCACCTCCCTGTAATTTACCCCCGTGGAAAGTGTCCTTGGTTCCTATTGGATAAAAGGATCAGGTCACTATATTCAGAGCTACAAACTTATTTATTGATCATCAAGGCCAGTGAGATACGCAGAATAGTGGTGAAGGTTTTTAAAAATATTTGTACTCCGTTGGAGTATACCCTTGTTTAATGATTTACCCGACATTTTAATGAGGTTTTGTAAGATTTTTGTTTTTTAGAAATGGAACCAAAACTTCGTCTCAGTTACCTGCAGGCCTGCCTGTGGCTGCTGTAGTTTGAAAAATGTAACGCATCGCCTTATTCTCGCAGAGAAGAAATCCAATCGCGTGATAGCTGAGGTGTAACAATTTGTCAGCTTCACGGTGTGACAACTTATTTGCATAACCGCCTCACGTCCTTTTACCCAATCCAGTATGATCATGGCTCGAAGGAAAACAATAAAATTATTTGAAAAGCAGAATAATAGAAACTTATCATAATACAAAACGAAGTTTATAGTTAATGTTAATAATATCTGTTATAACGACTTGTGCAAGATTAGACTTAATTGCCTCTACATTTACTTCTACGTTTTTCCGATCTCTCTCTCTCTCTCTCTCTCTCTCTCTCTCTCTCTCTCTCCATAGTCTGCTCAACGAAACCGTCTGTTTTTCATTCCCTGTTCTTATTATTTCATCACTCGGTTTACAAATTTCTGGCCCCAAAAATTTGTAGGAAGAATATCGAGACGTAGATGTGAGGATAATATAAAAAAAACACTTGGAAAACTGCCTGACGCATTTGACTGAATTAATATGGTTTCTGATAGGGATCAGTGTCTACTCTTAAAACCGCTGAGCGCTGGACAATATGACTTGATCGATATGTCTTCATGAGCATATTAGGAGTCTAAAATCGAGATTTATTTATATTCCCATGTTTAGTTTACGAAGAAACACACACAGATAAATCTGTACTCGAAACCACACCCTACCTTGAAACGACTTGTCGGTTTAATGGCTTCGTAATACAGAAGATGGAATTAGCTGTTTTTACATGGCTATTAAATCGTCAATTATTTAACCATAGACAGCTGTTGCTAAGGTTTAAAGCAGCCGCTAGTCTGTGAAGCGAATGCTGAAGGATGGTGCAGTGAGGTGAGCTTCGTGTTTTGTTTCGTCCCGCTGTTCCGTGCATGATGGTTGGCGTCGCCGTGTTAATCGTCCTTAAATAGTGCTCACTGCTTTTGCGTTGAGTGTTGCCAGAGAAACCTCGAGTACTTCTTTGAACAATGTCCTGAAAACCGTTTCGATTTCCCATTCGTAAGGGAATGGTAAGCCGTTGTAACCCTTTACCGTTTAGATGCAAAAGTACGTTTAAGACTGCGACGTTGTGCCCAATAACTACTATAAAACTGTAGAGGACTTGAGGTTTTCGCGACGGTGAGTTTGAAATATTGCTGTCTTCTTACTATAAAACTGTAGAGTAGCAAGTTAATAGATGAACAAATAACTTAATCTGTTTCCGAAGTCTAGAATGCTTACACATTTGACAACAATATATCAAGTAAATATGTTATAAATAGCAGTAACCTTCCTAATTCCACGACAGCAAGCTTCAGGGCCGTCTCGTTAAAAGTATTCGAAATAGAACACTGTTTACAATAAAAATGTGTACAAGTCTCTGCCCTGAAACTGAACCCGAACCTGGAATTGCGTGGTGAGAAACCGACAGCTTCTTACCACCGTAACTCCGCACGGTCATCATATTACTCAGATGATCATTCATTTAGTATCGTTGATGTCATCGTTTTGCAATTCACAATGTCCAGAATAATATATCTGGACATTATCAGTTTGTTTTAAATATATTTGATGTATTGTACACTTACTGGAAGCTTGCTGTACTCTCTCTCTTCTTCAGCTGATTGGTATCACTAAGCTAACAAATTACACATTTCTTACTGTTTACTTATTTTAAGACGAGCTAACAGACGATTTCCTTTAATCACTATCAATAGCGTATACTATAAAAAACCTTTCTAGTTAATACAGCGTTATGAAAAACATGTCAGCCAGTCACGACAGGCGTTGTACCCGCACGTCCCGATATTAAGAGAACACGCTAATCGCCAGACACTGAACTCCGTTTCGTGTTGTTACATATCCATTATCGTAATTATAATGTCTTATACCGTGTAAATGCGGGTAAGTTGTAATTGTGTAATAGTTCAGGCCGCGTAACATCTCGTTGTTTGTCTGCGGCACGAGGTGCGTTATTTCATATGCTCGTAAATGAAGTATGTAACATTGTTTACCCTTCGTTTGTAGCAGTTACGGTAACGAGAGGACAGATTTTACTAAGTATTTATTTGGCGATACTGAAAATTAATACTCATCTGCTTTGTATATTTGGCTAAATATTAGTAGGTTTATAATGCATTCAGTTCGTGTAAATTAAACATTTTTGATATCTTCTAAATTAAAAAGAAAAGTAGCTCAAAATATGTGTCTCTGTCCATGCGCAGTTCAAGGTATTGCGCAACTTTGGCTTTTGGGTGTCAGGGTCGAATGTTGAGTATTTACCAACGCTACACCAAAATGTTGTAGCTGCCGTCTTCAGAGCGTACACCCGAAAACCGAACTTATACATTGAATTACAGCCGCTAAAACCATTGTTTTTCTGATCAGTAATTTTTACGCAGATACAGTACCTACAGATCCACCCTTCCATCTATTATCTGTTCAGGCCACTGAGTTGTTGATGCCGTTAAAAACTTCAGTATGTTATTATTGCTTCGAACGAAACCTGAATGTCTGTGTGCATGTATCATCTTGCCCTTGAAGTCACTTTTTTCGACTGGATAAACAAGCTCTTCGGCTCACAGCCTTTCGCAATTGCATATGTAAGCGGATGTCTGCCCTCACAATTTGCCTGCGTTAAAAATTTGTCGATATTAGAAATTAGTGCCACTATGAAAAGGCAGGAATCCAGTTTTTAATTTTTTTTTTTTTACAAAATGTAATATAAATATATGGGCCCGCATCAAGAATAAGGTCTTGCTATTGCAACCACCAGTATCACGTGCAAGCAACATACGTCATGTAAATTAAAATATAGTCTTAACGTTCTACCGGTGATCTCCCTTGCGCCACTGTTCTGGAGGGCTGCTGGAATAAATTTGTATGCTTTAAAATAATTACATATTTAGACTCGTAAACGAACGTATACATAGATGAGGTGGAAAATACACAATTCTATTCGAAAACCTGAAAGAAAGAGATAATTTGGAAGAGCTAGAAGTAGATGAGATAATGAATATTAATGAAGCATACCAGGAGACTGCTTTGCCATTGTGTTTTGGTCGCTTGATAGCCCTGTAATGATCCACAGGTTCCCTCCCGAGAGGAACGGAAGCCTGCCCTAGTGTCGCTTTCTCGTCGGGCTGGGGCCTTAACCGCTTACGGGGCACGCGCAGGCCTAATGGGAATTGAGTCTCGTGACTTTTGCTTCCTCGGAAAACAAACACAGCAAAGTATATGGTTTAAGCTATATCACCTTGTAGGAGCAAAACAACTGCAACCAGCTTTACAGCCCTGTAGGTATTGCACACTGGCTGCACCAAGCGGTGTCAACTTCCGACCGCTGTTTAATGCCAAACTCCTATTGATTAATCAGCTCCTTGGTATTTAAGAGTGATGTTTGAACTGTACAGTTGTAAGACATTCAGATGAGATGGCAAGACACTTCAGCGGGATGAGTAGGTCAGGACACCGTCTTATCCTGCTTCGGAATGCTGTCACGATAGTCGCCTTGAAAGTCCGAGGAAAATCACAGAAATCTTAATCTCGTCGAGAGTCAGTTCGGGTATCTTAAGGACATAAGTCAACAACGTTACATCTACACCATTCTGCTTGGTTCAGACAGACATAAATTTTTCACAGGGCGGATGAAAAATGTTCAATTTTCAGAATCTCTAATGGCATGGAAAATGTTTTATTGTTCTGAAAAGTTCGGTTGAAAGTGTAATATGTTGTTGCTGTCGCGCTATTCCTAGGGGCTAGGCAACCCGCATGCCCCGGGGTCATTGTTGGATCATATTGTTGCAATTGTGTTAAAATGTAATTTTTGGAGCACAGGTTACTGTTGCGTCAGTAAACTAAAGGGAACAAATCACTTGGAATTCTTGAGCACAAATGGAAAGAAAACACTGAAATGGATCTCAAAAATGTAGGCCTACGCAATGAAAGTGTCTTTAATAATCTGACTCATAACTTCAGCACTGAAAACGAAGGCAGTGTGTTCCTTCGAAATGTTGGTATCTACATTAGGCCACGGGGCGTTACTGCCTAGAAAACCAACGTCGAAGGGTCCAGTCTCATTTACCCGCACTTGGTGCAAGTAGGAGGCTGGCGTTGTCTACAGACGTTTCAATTGCCTGTTCTTCTGCAGCCATTAGCCACACAACGAATAGACTTGCGTCGGTATGGCAGTTCGCTGCAACCGGTGCCGTAAGCTGCAGGTACCCAGGTCTTTCTTTGTGTGAAATTTACTCAAAAACGGCAAAGTAGTTCATTGCCGACAGCCTTCTTAAGAAGGAGTGTCTGCGTCTTCCGGTAGACTACCTGTCATACATCCGATCCATATCGGTAAAGGAGTTCACTGCAGCCAATTACTTACGCAGAAGGTGTTTCTGCATTTTGAATTTGTGGTTTTATATGATTCTCAGTGAAAAAAATTATTATTTCCTTATTAAATAGAATTTACGAATTGTTATGTGCAGTGGTCAAGCGTTGTTTTCTTTGAGGTACGGACTGTATTCTGAAGTTTTGGCTTCGAATGATTAATAAACATTCCTATGGCTTCGATTTCTTTATGACAGACACTTACTAAGGCCTGTAGTGCTCCATTCACCTTAAAGATCAGCCTCGTTTCTTGTTCTTTAAGTAGTGAGTGATATTCTTTAAACGTGGACACTAAAATTTATTTCTTAGAGTCTGTGAATGGAATTCCACCGGTTTACTGTAACAGCCTCCAGAAATTCGTCTCGGTCAATGTTTTTGACATTGCCTATAGTTGAGGGGCGCCTCTATGGGAAGGAATTTTTATGCATTTCCCCTCTCCTGAAGGAGGAATCATTATCTGAAGCTGAAGCCTGGTCTTTATAACCACCTTGTTTTTCGAGCCCAATGCATCATCAACTCTTATATCAGGTTTCAACAAATTATAGAGTACAGTTCTGGCCGTGGAATAACTAGCAGTTTGACGTCCCTACCCAATATCTGCTGCACCCACTTGATGGTCATATTATTATCTCTAAAGGAATGAATATAAAAAATAAAACAAACATAATCAAATAACCGAACTACACAATGGGCAAAGGTTAAGCAGAGTGGCCATGCAGTAGATAAAGGAGCAGGGGTGGGTGGGGGGGAACAGCGCAAACTGGTCATTTGTGTATTAATCCATTCGCATTTGAAAAAAGAAAAGAATTAAATTGCTATTTTGTTCTTGTGAATGTTTTTACTTGTGGGGTGTTGCAATGAAGACCGATGTGGAATTTTATGTAAACTCTTGAGTTGAATGACGTAATTCTGTTCAGAGGATAATGATGTCAGTGAGAATCAATAAATTCCGTGAAATATAAAACAACAAAGTCGCGTCTAAGAATGTCATCTCAATCGAAACTGTTGTTTATATCACAGACTAACAAATGTTGTCATCTTCTTGTCTTTACCTTCCTTTCAAAATTTGTTTTGCATTGCCTTGTTCTTCTTTCTGTAATTTCCGTCCCGTATGTCTAAAATTCCGTATTTTCTGCCATCTTCTACCCACGCGGTGTTTCGTCTTATATAGGCTTATTAATCTCGTAAACTACGGTTTGTTACTAACCTTTTGGCAGGGGTAAAGGTACTGTGTTGCGGGGGTCAAAGATTCAACTCGCTGGCATCCTTTCTAAAATCTTCCGGTCGTCTGAGGGATCACTCTTCCTACAGGGATCTCTCGATCACAAGGATAAGTTACAGTCAACCACAGCGGTTCGAGCGACGGCGTCTTCAAATAGGCCTATCTTAAAAATTTAAGAAATTCGAAATGCACGACGACTGTACTGTATTTCCATAGGCTAAATCCTTTTCATGCGAAGTGTCCGTTATTGATGACCGATTTTGTCCAAATTTAGAAAATGTCTAAAAATGTTAGAAAATCGTCTTGATATCAAATATCATAATAAACCGTTTAGTTCTTTTGGAGGTGTTACAAATAGACATATAGCCGTCAAAAAAGACATGGCAAAGCGAACAGGCCCGTTTGTATTACTCTTAGTAGCGACCTCCACTGAAAAAAGATACCTCAAGTGTAAAATAAAGTTTCCTTACCACTGTGTTCATTTGCTGGGTATAGGGCTACACCCAATTACATTGAATTTAAACTGCTGCAGTTCAATCATGATAATCTATAACGAACACAAAAGAAAGATTAATAAATTTCAAATTTTAGGAATGATCATAGTATTTTTCTAGGATGACCACAAGACTTAAGAATCTGCCGGAAACTGGCGAATGTTTTTTGGTGGACTAGTCACTCTTAACATCCACACTCAAGTTTAGCATTCTCATCTTTTCTCATCAGTTTTTTTTCTTTGATATTGCGCCAGAATACTAACGTGTTATTTATATATTATTATTTGAGTTGTAATGTGCCTAATTCCATAGCCTATGTATTACAGTAGTTATTAGATCCATTATACAAACACCATCTGTCAGAGGTGGTCATGATAATTTAGTAAACAGAGCATCTGTTGATATCAATATGACTGGATTCTATATGGAGCGGAAATATTCGATGAATAATTGTACAGCCGAACGGGCAAACAAAACGATAAAAATAAGACAAAGTGACGTGATAAATGAATGAAATTTTGTTGTTCGTTTCTTTCGTAAAAATGAGCCCAATTTTAGGATTTGCAACTAATGTATGGTCTAAATTTTCAGATTAAAAGCACGCCACGACACGTTAGTATCGTGACGCAATATAAAATAAATAAAAAGGAGAACGCTAAATTTCAGAAAGGATAACTTTTGCTTATTAAGAAATAGTCTATTATAAAATAGTTTAGACTTGACGTATATAAATTAATCTAAATAATAGTCCACGCCTTATGACAAATTTTGCCCAATTTGGATTGTAAAAGAAATAACGTTTGGTTCTGTCGAGCACAGAAAATGAAAATGAGCTCTCATATTTCAAAATTTTCGAACTTGAACACACAAATGATTTTGGGGCCTTACATTCGTTCCCGATTTTACGCATACAAAATGAAACTAAAGACAGATGTCATCTCCCGAAAATTCGTGTGAAAAAATCATCCTTAGGACAAAATCCAACATAATTGTAGGTTGCAATGAATCATCCATTTTCTACTGACCTTTCGACAATAACACCTTTGTCGTTTATTTTATAATATGTCTCAATTTATGTTTAAATTGTGTTGATTGGTTACGTAAGTAAAAAAACGGTCATGTTGATGTTATCGCTGTCTTTTTTATCGTAAGGCTTTGTGTAGGATCTTTGCAGACAGCATATAACGTTCTCACGTGAAAGCAATCTTCGAAAATCCGGTGTAAGTTTAACAGTAAAGTGGTGCTGACTGACCAATTGATTGAATGGCTTAGGACGTATCCATAGGAAATCAGATTTAACAGAATTATGTAAAAACATTCTAAATTAACAGTAATTTATTTAAGGTTTGTTTTCATCTGTAATTGGTATTGTTATTTTTGCACGTATCTCTTATGGTTGACAGAGAATAAATATTTCAAATGTATTGTTTCTGTATAAGTAGTTGCGTGTCACCCTGTAAGTGTTTCACAAGTAGAATTTGTAAGTGGCCCTTGTGAGAAAACGGAATTTTGTAAGGATGTGCGCGGTGGATGAAAAGAAGTGGACTGAAGGTGATGGAAAAGTGTCTGTGATGTAAGATGGGTGTTGTAAAGAGCAAAAGAGAGATCTTCAAGGTAGAAAGGGGTAGTTTTCTTTTTACCCTCACACTATTTGGCCTCTTTTCCCACCCTTCCTTTGAACCACTTCTTTACAGGATGAGGGACGTGTTCCACTGTTTAAACTTAAACAGTAAAAATTTAAAGGGAGATTGTTTTAAGTCGGTCGTTTTTAACCCTTTAAAACCTAGTGGTAACTATATGTACCATCTGCGTAAACAATTAGTAATTATGTATATTGCGTGTTTCGTATGATTCTCAGAGTAAACAGCGATAATTTCCTTAAACGGCCTTAACCAATTGCTCCTTGCAGTGGTTATGGTTGGTGTTTTCTTTGAGGTAAGGACTGGGTGTTTAAATGTTATTGAGAACAGACAGAAGCAGAATGTACCTTAGAGATGTTATCTGTCTACAATTCCACACAGCGATACGCCCAGGGAGACCAACATCGACTTAAAAAAGAATTTCACAGCTCGATATCCTCTTCAGCTGGTGTTGTTAGGGAGGATAAATTCAGAACGATGAAAAGCTCGTAGTGCATTAATAAAATCATAAATGCAAACAACATTTTGATGGTTAAGCTTTGGGAGGATATTACTTGGAAGATCTAAGAGCATAATTTATTAAAAATATTAAATTATATTTTTGAAAAATAAAATGAGAAGTTTTGGAGTGGATTAAACGTTTTCATTGTGGAATCCAATGGCGATATTTTTTGATCATGGTATTGGACCTTGAATGTTGTAATCAGTTGAGTAAGTGTCAACTTTATAAGGAATTTTTATCACCTGTTAACCCATAATATTTATAGCTCTTTACCTGTACATTTTATTCTGTCGGAACATTTATTTCCTGTTTGTATAAGTTCTGCAAGTTTTGGAACTAACTCATTTTCTTCCGTGCATTATTATCAAGTTTTTCGAGTAGATGTTAGCATTTTGTCATGTTAATGGTATGGACATATACGGTTCTTACTTGATGTGCTTCCCAGTGTAAATATTAGCTACATAGCACTGGACTGTACTGTGTATAGACGGTATAGACAGTCTGCTTGTAGGGGTGTAGGTTTAACAGAGCTTAGGACCACGTATCGCTATTCTAGACGCGATACCAACTGCTGAGGTTAAGTGGCGTTGGAAATAATAATGTAGAGTTACAGTGAATGATAAATTGGGGGGTGTCTGGAAACAGCGCTAGGTACAACCTTGTTTTGTTTTTGTTTTCTTCCTGGAATAAAAATACGTGGGAATGAAAGGGACACATGTCACAAAAACCAATCTTTTGGCAAAGAGAAAAAGAAAAATTGTTTATAGTGTTTTAGAGAGTCATAAAATCGAGTAACACAAGTCACATTCTTTGCAGTTCTGGTAAGCTGACAACGTCGTATACAATGAGATTTAGTAAATGTAAATAAACACATATATGTAGTCTAAAGTCTAGTGTTTTGTAAATTGCAGCTTAAAAACTGGTAGCGCTGGTTCATGGATGTGTGTTATCGAATTTCGGTGCTCTCTTGTCCTGTATAGATACGGGCATTATAATGTTCCAAACGCCCATCGAGATTTATAAAATTATTCGTAAGAAATTCAAGAATTGCACCCCATTTATGTCGGTCATTGCTCATTGTCTGAAGTGACACGAAGTTTCGGGAGTTGCTTCTACATTTGTCTTGATATAATTAGCTGTCATGCCGACAGGAAAGCCAAGTTCACAAATACCGTGTCGGCCAATAAAATATATCTCAGGCAATGCATAATGCTCGACGCAATCGCAGAGCAGTCATCGACCATTGCCGTAGACCTTAGTCAATCAATTCAGGAAAACTTTTATGAACATTAATATAAGCTTATTCGTATATGACTTTACAGACAATACGAATGTAGGCTTCATATAGGCTTACTCACGTACATGAACACACAAAGTGCCTTTCAACGTTGCAAATAAATAATAAAACAAATAAACGGTCTTCAATTTTGTGTACTAAACTACGTGTGATGATTTCTGTCCTTGTCAGCTAAAATGAAATCCGTTATTAAGTATTATCCTTATTGACTGTATATACATAGATATATCTACCGCCGGTAAATAAATAAATAAATAAGTGAGTAGTTTTCTCTCCAGTGCTATACATGCAAGTTCTGTTAATGAGGTTTGTTAATGAGTGCCACTCATTGTGAGGCTAACTTTCGTGTGAGTTTTTTTTGGCTGAGTATCCAGTAGTCACCTTTCGAGCGACTATCGAGAAATCTTCTGCTTCTAAACGTACAAACGGTCTTTTCCCAGTAATTTATCACTTATCCGACACGGCGGTGGGTGAACACTAAATAGGTTAGGAATATGAGTGTTGAATGATTTTAAGTTTTCACCGTGATTATCTTTGTTGATGTTCATCCGTTTTTGGGATGCTGGAAATTTTTTAAGTGGGCTACCTTGCCGACTATTCTGGGGCATTGCAGCCCACATCCACACATCATCCAAAATAGGGTTTCACTAACAGGGTTTTAGTGTATGTACTGGCCTCATTTGTTTCAGGATAGTGACCTTGGTGACATTTAATAAAAAGCTGTGTCTTAGCCTCTCAGTTTCATGGTAATAGTTTCTTTTTGTCACAAACAATTTATGCTTATATTCGTTCTTTGATTGCTAACGCAGCCGAAACTAACTCCCGTGGTTTATGCTTTTACGCTGTGTGTAAAGTTGCAGAGGTGTTGCAGTTGGTTTCCAGGTATATACCGACAGTCAGTTGTTTCACTGGCTCCTCCATTAAGATCCGTCATCGGACATGTAGTCCTGGAGACAAGCCGACAGTCTTACAGCTCTAGAGTTGTAAAGAAATAAAACGGGAATGGTCTACCTAACAAAGGTAGGCCAACTGCCATATTTTTGGTTATGGGTTGACGATGGGCAGCTGACAGTTTTATGGATACTCTGTCGCCTAGAACAATGGGGTTGTGGCGCCAGCTTAGTTCATTGACTTAACAGCTGGGGGGGTTGTTACTGCACTGACCGACGGTCAGGGTGTTGTCTTGTACAGTCTTGAACATTTGCCATCATACCGTGCACTAACGCGTGGATAGGCAAAGTAAAGTGGAATTTGTGAAACCAAATGGATGAAGTTTGTAGTTCATGCAGAATTATGCAAATTCTAATTAAATTAACCTTTTTAAATTCTAATAGCGTAAAACGGGGTACTGAATAATGTGTTTAATTAAGCAAAATAGGTTTGATATATAGTCCTTTGTTTAGTCTTGTTGCTATAAATTCAGATGTAGTTTAACCATTTGCAGTTTAATTGACTATTTAAATTCCAGTGATAATTATATACACAATCTCTTTTAACAATCTGTAACTCTGAATTTTGTACTTACGATTTCGTGAGATATTGAATCTGACGCCCTGCTGTTGGAGGCAGGTACATGGTGCAACAACCCAGAAGACAGCCAACTTCTTTAAACAGAGAATGTTTCCTTGCACACCATTAACAATTTTATCTCTGCAATGGAGAAGTTGTCAGACTACCAGCACTTTTGTAGTCTAGAAATTATGTAATGTGATAATTCGTACCAATCACTCCTCTGGGAATATGGAGTCGGCGGTTTGTGTAAACTTAATGTAATAATGCGATGGAATTTCTGATGATGAAGACTGAACGAACATGATAACCGAACATGTAGCGTACTTTAGATCTGCCTTGCCAGCTTCCTCAATGGTTAGTTGGCGCATACAAAACTCGAATATTGGATTTGGATTACAATTCACGAATCACAGTTTTAAATTGTGTCCATAATTTGGAGTGGTAAACAGATTCGAATTACAAAAAGTAGACCGGAAACTGACGGGACATCATTTGTTACTTTTGGATGTAATGGGTCCAAAACCTTGTGCTTCAATACGTAATGATCACGGTGAGCGATTGATATGAAACTGAAGTAACTCTTCACACAGAAAGAAGTTTTATTCGTCAATTTTAATGTGTTACTTGTCATCCAAAGACTCGCTAAAATACCCGTAATTTAAATTCGTTGCATATATAAGCAAAAGCCCGCTTTGTCAGAGTCTAACATAAAATTTTGCCATGGAATCAGAAAGTTTCTTCAGTCAATAATTCTTATAGTTCCCTGAAGTTTAAAGTTTTACCAGAGGATTTCATTCTATTCTTTTCTTTTGACAGACCTATTCTCATTTATATTTCATATGTTTCATGCTCTATTGTAACTATTGTTTGTATATTTAAATTGATGAGGACGATGTGGGCAGGGCATGTAATACGCATGTGGATGTTTAGAAATTTATACATATTTTGAGTCGGACAACCTGAAGTTATTACTTTTAGAACCCGCTTAAAATTACAATATTATAACAGAGCTTAAAGAAATAAGTTGTGAGGATGAGGGTTTGTCTTATACCGGTTCAATGGCTGGCTGTTATAACACTTTCCGTCTCTGCCTTTGTAAGTAGATTCCTTAATTGCTCGTTTCCCATCAGGTTGGAGCCAATGACATAAACACCTTAATGAAACAACATTTCCATAAATAACATTCTTCACCACTTGAGCAGTTATTGAATTTTCATTGGGTCCTTATCAGGAGACGAAAGGGCATTACCTGGAAACCTTCTAACAATAAAATCCTGTGTCTCTCCCTCAGAGACATTATCCCAAAGGCTTAAAAGGGTTAAATATATTCTGCATGTTTGGAAAATGTTGGAGACTGGAGAAGAAGGTTTATGTTAATATTTCAGAGACTGTACCACCGTCCTTCTTTAGAGCTTGGCAAGTCTTACCTGGACAACAAGGGTGGGTTTCACCCCCCGCTGACGTCCCCATAGACCATGGCGCCAGAGTTCGCTGCATGCAAAACAAACAAATAAATAAATAATTTCTGTTTCTCCTTTCCTTTTTGTTTTTGAAAGAAGGGGCAGTAAGTGTTGGTTTCATTCTTCAAAAGGGGCTTAAGTTATTTCTAAAGTAAAACGCACTTTCCTTCTAATTAAAACCCTTTATCACGTCAAACATAAACATAAAGATTTCTGGGTTGTTGAGCTGTGTAGTCTGGTCGATGTTTACCAACGTTTCAGAGGTAATACTGCCTCCGTCATCAGGGCGATTCTTAGTATGAAGATTTCTGTCTTCTGGGTTGTTGAGCTGTGTAGTCTGGTCGATGTTTACCAACGTTTCAGAGATCATACTGCCTCCGTCATCAGCGCAACAACCCAGAAAACAGAAATCTTCACACTCACCGCTGTGTAAACCTCAAATCTTACAAACATTAACATCTTTCCTGGAGGAAGTTCATACGCACGAGTTGGTTCACCACGTTCATTCTCTTGGAGGCGATACTTCTTATTTCTTAAGCAAATTTTCTTTTGCGAATTTGTATCAGGCCTGCATTTATTGTTCTTTGTCCCATAGCACAGTATTACAGTTCTCGATTTTTGTTTTGGTGGTTAACATGGCCTTCTGAGAAAGTTGTCGTGGCTACTGAAATATTGATAAGTGGCTTGGTGGTACTCGGTACAAATTATATGTATTCCTTGTGAGGCAGAATCTTCGACTTTGACAGGCTGCAACGTTGCATTCCGTCCAATGTTACCGCAACCGTAGTGAAATAAATACGCTGACCGCTCACGTATAAATTGCGTCAAGGTTAAGAATGAGTGGAACCTGACCTCCGCGTTCCATATACGCCTTCGTAGTATGATGCTTATCGAGCAGATGAATAAATTTTATCTTTTTACCTGTAGAATTCCATAAATAGAAATCTCCTAAGGGAGTAAGAATTATGGTTTTTTATGACATTGTAGGTGTTTACAGCTGTGAAAATTTTGATTGAGGTCTTCAGGATTATGGCGTCGTGTAGTCTTGTAGACTTTTCGACGTTTTGTAGAAACCTATCTGCTCTCTTTTCGGGATCTCTTCCTTCAGCGTTCTGCTACTCCATATCTGATAATACGAATATGATTTATAATATTATGAGGATTGAGGATTAAGAAGGGTAATTCAAGAGATACCCACAGCGGACAGGATTCGCCCGCCATGTTGGCTACTTGTTTGTCAGACGGACGGGCGGGTTCGAGATGATTCCATTGAAGCTATAAGCAGCTGGCAATGTCACCGCATCGCTCCACTGGCCTCTTTCACCCCAACGCCGTGTGAGAGCACCCTTCTGCAACACCATAGGGTGGTCCACAGTCTTCGAAACTCAAGCATTTATCATGGAGTCGGTGAAACGTTTACACAACTTGAATAATGTACAAAATTCATAAAAATTTTGAATTAATTAATTGCCGCACAAACCTATTGGTTGTAGGTTGTGACGCCGTGTGTACTTGTATCCCTGAAGATGGAGGCAGCACGTTCTTCAGAAACGTTGGTACTTACCGACAAGTTTATTCGGCGTTAGAATCAAAAGACTATAATTGACGTCTTTACTTCTACGAGAACCTGAAATGTCATCTTCTATGCAAACTGATATTTACTTTAACGAATCATTTGAAACCGGATAAGGGATGATTCGGAAGGGTTTCGCACAGACCATGGCGAAATGAATTCTTTTTTTAGATGATGTGTGGTGATATGTAGGCTAGAATGAGAGGCATGTGAATGATTGGTCTGAAGACAAAGAGCTGTTTAGCGACTGTAGAGTATTTTGTTACACGTTAACAATTTGACGAGAAATTTGTCCGTACAGTCAGTCTGACGCGGAATTTTAGTAGATAGAAGCTTAGTTTGTTGCTTAGATAATGAATAGTAGCTTGAAGTATATTAAAATAACAAATCAATATAAATAAATTCCGTGGCCACATATCATTCGAAAAAAAGCTTCCTGTAGCCTATATAGGTTATTAAGCCGAAACTGGCAAAGACCTGTGACCGACATTTACGCCTATATCTCAGAGTACTTAGTATGTTTTGTTTGCTTGTTACGGTGCGTCACGTGTTTTTAAATAAATCATAATTATATGAATCGATTACATGAATCTTACTCTCGCTGTGTTTTCATTGTAACCGAGATTTCCTCTCATGGGCACGTACGAAACTAGGTGAACTAATTTTTAAACAACCTGTGCTGCTACCTGGTGTTATAGTTCGCCCGCATCATCTTCCTGTTGTCCAAGCGCCAAAGTATCATGGAGCATTTACTCCAGATTTAAAGGCTTCAGTGAGCACGGAAAATACATAGCCTTCTTCCGCCGTGCCGACAATAATGATTTCATATATTCAGAAAACGCCGAAAAAGAAGCCTTTTAGGACGTAACTAAGAGATCAGCTGAAGAAACAAAAGCAAATAGGATGCGTTACTTTCGTTCGTGCATTTAAGTAATAGGTGTAAGAATTGAGGACTTTAGTGTAAGTCGAGAAATTTCTCTCTGTTTAATAAGCAACTCTTGGTTCGTTGATAAACGTTCGCTGTTGAGGAGGCTTTACGTGATAATATTCATGAATGTGTGTATGTACTGCTAGAGATTAATCCGAAGTTCTTAACGTGTTAAGATATTTATTAGTGTATTCACAACAACGTAATTCATAAAAAAATACACGAATTGAACAAAAAGTTTTAGGATAATTTAGATCTCCATTTCGTTGGTTTCCCTCCCAGTCGTACCCAGTAATAAGGCCTATATTTCGTTACTGTTCTCACTAAAAACGCGTGCAAACATTAAAATTTAAACACCGCACACACCTAATACATCTAAATTCATTAATTTATTTAAAATACGACTCCCATATTTTTCATGCGTTTAACGAATGAATTACTTCCAACTGGTCTTTGAAGTATTATACAAAATTACGCTTTACCACGACAGTGTTAATTAATCCTTAGTTATTATTAAATTGTCATGATGTCATTTCAAATCCAAACACATCTTTATACTTGGGCACTGAAGTATATCAGAACTGCATTCTATTAGAGCAACTTGATCTAACATCACCCACAAAGAAGGAATCTGACTTTTCCTTCAGCCTGAAGGCGATGACAGTATCTGAAATATCGCATGTATAGGGTCCTATAATAGACCTACAGATTGCTAGGCATTGGGATGTTTTCTCCCATAATGATACTGGAATAGTCACCTTTAGAACAACAAACACTGCCGTTGATACACCGAAGATTATGCACTGGATATAAATCAGGGATCGCGCGCCAATCGTGTGCCTTCGTACACCAAAGTGTCCGCGCAAGTGTTCTCGAGTGCCCGCGAAGAACACCTTAGGGCGACGGAGTTTAGTGGCCGAAGCTTGCATTTGGGATACAGTTGAAAATGTGGAAGGATGATTACGTAATATAGTAATGTCTCCTCAATCGTGGAAAATGATTTCTTAACACGCGAGCAATTTTAAAGTATGTGGTGGTGCCTACCTTGAATTTAAAAACACTCCTAGTTGCCTCTAACCAAAAAAATATTTTGTCATCCCTGATCTAAATAAATGTTTGTTTGTGTCTGTAAGTGTTTTTCGTACATTTATATATTATAACACTGAGCTTAGATCAATAGGAATACCATTCCGCAAACATGAATGATTTGACATGGAAAATTAGTGTTTAAGAATTCTAGGACTTCACTTTTGTACTACCATGTAGCTTTCGTCGCCATAATATTTTCGTCAGCATTTAGTCGTTATTAATTTAATGTTTCTGTGTGTCCTGGATCCTGGATATATTAAAGTTTTATTATGCGTACTTCAATAAAAAAACGCAGGGAAATAAAATACAGTACGTATAGTGGTCTGAAAGAATTCTCTGACGGATTTGAAATTTAGAAAGTTCTGAGGAACATTAAAACTGGATGTGTGTACTTTTCTAACTTTGTGAATAGTTCGGATGTGCTCAAACCTAACATATATAAACTGTTATGCATATTATAAAAGTTATAATAACTGACTAATGTAAATGAAGACGACATTTTTTAATATCCATTGTTTAGCACTGCTGTTAGGCCGAATCATACTTACCAATGTTTGTTAATTTTTAGAGTTACATAATAGAATGGAGAAATAATGATGTTTTGGCCAATTACTTCTTTAAAGCTCTCTCTCTTCAATGTTTAAAAGCATGTCCATAAACTAATAATCTTAAAAATTACACATTTATGTAAAAGATAGTACATTTTTATGAAGATTATAACCTTCTGGATATTGCGCCATGTAATCTAGTAGAAGTTGGCTGACGTTTCAGAGGTCCGTACTGCTTCCATCATTAGGACACCATGTTCATACTCGCTGAAATATTTTTAATGTAATACTTCGCTGTAGAAGTCTCTCTACACACCAATCAACATTCCATGTCGCCTTCCGGGCACTACAAGTGCAGTTTCTAATTCTAATGTTTATTAGATACTGTTTTATAAAATAGTGTCGAGCAACGCTGTTACCTTACCAGGAACACTATCTCCCTTGTTCTTCCCATCCCACAGGATCTGTAGTCTTTTCTTAGTCCTGGATGCTGAAGGAGGGAAGCCTGAAGTGGAAACTGGCGTGGAGAGAGACAAAGCGAATGGATCTGACAGGGAAAATAATTTTCTTCAATCGTGAAGATCTCATTTAGCTCAAGAACGCTTATAAATAATCCAGCACCTCTTCATTATGAGAGAACCTCAAATCCAAGTCGATGCGTATTCTTAAGATGATGTCCGTCTTCTGGGATGTTTCGCCGTGTCGTTTCGTGTATGTCGACCGTCGCCTCCATTATCAGGGTCATCATCACAAACGAAATTGCGACGATGGATTATATGGCTTTAAACTGTTTGTTATGAATTAAGGCTTCTTCCCTGAGGGAGCATTTGCACGTGGAAAGTGTACGTTCATTTTTTACCCTTCTATCAAACAGACGTACTGAAATTGACTCTACGCTTTGTACAAGATTTTGTTTAATATCTTCGTGTGTTAGAAGCATGTCGTTTTAACAGAGGTCCTCCATCTGCTGTATTTGTTGGGTAATATGCTATTAACTATATGGCGAGTTCTAGCTACTAGCAGACAGACACGTCACCTTGGGAAGTATTATGTAAATACCTTGACCGAAACAACGAGAACGTCTCCAGTTGTTATTTTATCCCCTCGATCCATTCCAAAATTATCGACGAAGGAACACTTCCTTCTTTAACTTGAAGGCGTTCGCCTCACCTTTCTTCAGTTCCATAATTTCTTCTCCTATGCATGTTTTTCAATTATTTTTCAGGCAAATGTTTCCACAAATGAAGTTCCGTGTATCCGGTTTGGACTCGAAAGCCAAATACATTCTCCTGTTGGATATAGTGGCAGCTGATGACTACAGATACAAGTTTCACAACAGGTATACCAACTGCTCTAAATAAAAGTCACTGTTTGTATTTCTTCACAGGCGCATGTTCCCTGCCTACAAAGTTCGGGTAACAGGACTTGATAAAAAGGCCAAATACATCCTACTAATGGACATCGTGGCAGCAGATGACTGCAGATATAAATTCCACAACAGGTACAAAGAAAGCAATAAAAATTATTCTCAAAAACAAAAGGAAAGAGAATTTTTAAAGGAATTGGAGGACATTCCCTGTAAAATATTAATTTTCCAATAATTCACCAGATTTAAAAATGATAAAAACAATGTTACATATTTTAGAAAAGGACGTAATTTTGTTTTTGTTTTTTTGAAATTGTCCACCACAGCACGTAAGCTCGTTCAAAAAGTTCTTTAACCTCATTGGTCGTTTATGTACACAGATCGACCAATCAGCTTACAGAGCTCCAAATCTTTTGTCGTGTACCAAAAACACTTCGATTGCCTGAAATTTAACTACTTGCAAAACAAGTGTACCAGTCGGAGGCTTTTCCCCAGTGCATTAAAAGGAGTTAACTTGTGAGTTTCAAAGAACAAATACAAATTGGATTGAGAAACAAATTTGCCGGGCCTTTTTGTTAGTCGAGCTCTGTGGAGTGGTGAGAAGCATGCGCTACTCCTTCAGTGTGGATGTTTGTTTGTTTGTCTGTTTGTTTGTTTGTTTGTTTGTTTGTTTGTCTGTCTGTTTGTGGGTTTATTCGACCACCGCCACCTGGACAACAAGCAGTTTAAGCCGGAGAGTCGCATCATGAATATCAATAAGGCCTTTGTTATCTTTCTTTGTTGAAATAGCCTACATGCAGTGTTAAAAAATTTCTTGCAAAATAGAAACTCTATTTTTGAAAGGGTATTTCACTAGAAATGTTTTATCCTTCAGGCACAACACCATTTTTCGTTTAACTCTGTGTCAACAGTAAGCAACTGTCATAAATCCCCCGTGCAACCAACCTAGATATGGAAAATTCATGTTGCTTGTGTCTGATTGTTGTAGAATTGTAACTACGTATTCACTGTATGCAGACTTTTTGAACACTCTGTACATTGAGGATAACAAAGTTATTTTACCTCGTAATGTTTTTTCGCACTAACAGAGTTTTACCCTTTCTAAGTAAAGCTCTGTTGAGTGTTATATCAAGACTTGTTGTCCAGTAAGTTGAAACGATTACTTAACAATGATGGTCTTTGCTCGTCGCAAATGAGCGTTCTGAACCAGTTCCGTTACAGTTTAATGGAAACGGACTGGTTTTCATTTTGTAACACTCTCTTATGAGCACAAAGTCAAAACGCCCTGTGATGAAGAATAATAGAATTAGAATTTCGAAATATAAATGCAATTAAAATATTTTGAATGCATTCTGTCAGTATTAGGCTAAGTTGTATTTTATATTTATATATATATATATATGCATTTAAATTCAGCAAAATTACAAACACTTGGCACTTCCAGGTGACCAAAATTTACTCTTGTACATTCTGCCATAACTGGATATTCTAGGTTGGAAAATACCTCTGATTTGAGAGTAATCAAATAGCATTAGTACCCGGTACGCTTTTTCATTAGATTAGTTTATTTTACTAATATTTGGTGTGCTAGAATTGAGGTTATCACGGCGGTGAATGTATCGATGGTTGTCTTCTGGGTTGTAACTCCTTGAAGATGAAGACAGTATGTTCCTCTGAAATGCTGATATCTAAGTCCACATGGCGTTACAATCGGATGAAGAGCATCTACTTATATTTGGCGCATTAAACTGCAAAATACTTGGTCCTACCTGGCTCAGTCATGGTTCTTTTTCATAGCCGTGGTCTCTAATTTTATTTTACAATTCCTGGACGTCTATTACATCACTGCAGAGCGCCATTTGTTTAATGTTGTAGGGACGTATGTCTTGAGACGCACTAGAGTTCATATTTTTTGTGTCCAGTCGGTGGATGGTCGCTGGAAAGGCAGATCCCGAAATGCCGAAACGGATGTACATTCATCCGGATTCTCCGTCCACAGGGGAGCAGTGGATGCAGAAGGTGGTGTCGTTCCATAAGCTGAAACTAACCAACAACATCTCGGACAAGCACGGCTTTGTAAGTACTGTACGTTCGTATCAACACATACTTTATTACTAGAAATAAATAGAGATATGGTGGCTTATCGGGTCAGTTGGTACTGCACTAATATTTCAAGAATTGAAGGGCTTCTCAGAAGGACACTGACTTATACAGTTTCGCCGGGATTTGATTTGCATCGCATAAGCGTTCAGAGTCGTAATACTCGAAACCCTATTGGCTGACAGTCACGTCATCGCCAGGCGCTTTGCCAGTTGTGTTATGTATTTGAAAACTTTACAGCGGACGTATCAATTTCTGATGCAGAAATGAAGATTTTATAATAGTGTCATATTCCTTTGCCAACGCTGTGTTACACGCAAAGAATTATAGGTACTGTCATCTCTGAAAATTCGGAATTGATTCTGTGTTTTTGAGAGAACAATATCGGCTGGATTTTAAAATATCAATGAATAAAATTTCATAAATGAAATTTAGTTTTTTTCAAATAATTGTGCTGTTGGAAAGCGTTTAACATGGAAATTTTTCCCGTCTTTGCACATTCCAGACATGTTGTGTCGTTTCAAGATCTGAAATCTGTAGTTAACCTTGCATATTATTTCCCGACTTAAAATTTCCAAACTGATATGCAATATTTTCTATCGTATTTAATGCGATGTTCCTTCGATCAACCCTTCAATTGCTGGAAAAGGTTACTTATATGTTATTAATTATCTTAATTTGTTTTGAATTTAGCGAAATTGTTGATAATGGCTCAATGTGTAATATATGAACATGGCTATTTGCAGCAGTACGCTAGGTTTAAGCTCTATTTTATTTATAGATACAACGATTAGGATTCCAAATATAAATTTGTGCAAGGAGTCTATATTTTACACTACAGGCCTGTAATCTGATGAAATATTTTCTCTGAGTAATAGGTCTGCAGTTGGCCTTGTATTACAAATTGAGTTCAGTTTATCATTCGGTTACTCGTCGCCGACTTCAAAGTGGAAAACAAATGTAAAATGAATTACTTCACATTCAGAATACAGATCTTACAGCAAAACCTTGAGCAGCTGCATTCAATTCCTCTCACGTAATCGCAGTGCCAGCTGCATCCGTAATTGTGGTAGCGGTATAACTTTCGCAGATCAATGTAATAAACTATGTGGACGTGGTGTGCGGGCCGTATGTTGCTGACCTTCATAAGGTGTTGAAGATGTTAGACCAGTGTTGGGACAAATAAAAGAACAGCAACAATCATCTTTATCTTGCGTGTTATATCAAGTCTGGGCTCGCCTGTATTAAAGGTATCAGTGAATACGTTATTTCACGTGTTTGAAAAACGGCGTCTATTGATTAAACGTAAATAACAACAGAACAGGTAGTGATTAAATGCTGTCTTCCTATTGGTCGACATTCACCGATTTATCTTAAGCACAGTTCTTGCTACTTGAGCAGTGATTCAGTTCAGGTAGTTATTTGACTTTTTTAGTTACAGAATTTTCTAATTTTGAACAGTAATCGGCTCTCCATTTGTACTCATTTTTACATTGGACTGTATCAATTATATAGAAATTATGAAGGACGAGAGATGAGTTTGAGGGGGCACGTAGCATGCATGGAATAAATTAGATATATAAAAAATTGTCAGGAATTCTTAGAGGAACAGACAACATAGGGGGTTTAAGGTATAGGCTAGTGAAATTGAATTTTTCTGGTTAAGAACAGGGTATATTTTCAGGTTGTGTGAACACAGTAGGGATATTTCAGGCTCCATATATACAGTACTGAGATACTGGGAACGACCCGTTCTTCAAGTGCCTGAGAACTGCGGGTCCCAACTTTTCGTTGGCTTGAGCTGTAGACGTTCGGTAGGACTCCTTGGACGAGGGATCGGCCCGTCGTAACCATATATACAGGGCGTTTCTTTATCAACTGCGCAGCTATTAAATTCTAAAGAAAGACATTTCATCATCAAATTAGTCATGGAGTTGTTTCGTATATTAGAGACCTTGGGATTGCCTGGTCCTCATCAGAGAGGTCTGCCTTGCATATAAATGAGTATCCCAGAATTAATTTTATTTCGGAAGAGAGCAGAACGGCTGAGTACAAGATATGAGATTTTATGTTTTCACAACAGTAAACATACTGCCTTCATCTTCGGGGATGAATTTTCCTTTGAAATGTTATCTACCAACAAGTCCGCTCGACGTTATAACTCAGAAAATGAACAACGACGTCTGAGCAGCAGAATTTGTTGAATATTTCTTATTAAATGCAATGACTACTTCGCCCGGTGTCGCGGCATTTAGGACGGAACTGTACCTCTTTCAGTCCGTATTCAGAGGACGCGAGCAACTCACCCAGAGGCGGCACTCACAACAAGACTTTTGGAGGGTGAGCTTCTAGTAATTCTACACTTTTGGGAAAATGTTTGGCTGGATACATATTGACACTAAGGACGATATTGACACACGTTTCCATACTCCCATGCCGACCTATTCTACCTTAATGACTTCTGTACACAACCCATAAGACTTCCAAACACACGGTTAGTTAGCCAGCACGCTGATGGATCGCAGTTGTATCTTCGTTCAGCTTCCGGTCCAACTATTGATTTCCGTTTCGTCTTATAGGGCGTCGAATGTTTTTTATTCTATTATTCAACGACGTGTTGTTATAACTAATGGTATACTTCGTTATGTATTGCGGAATGCTAATGGTTAAGATGTAAACTCTTAATAAAATCTTCTCGGGCATCAGCCACGTTAACTGGTTACAGTAGTAAACCGACGTTTCGGGAACCAACTCTGTCCCCATCATCAGGGTTCTGATGTGTCTGGATACCTCGGAAGTCGCCTGGTTCCTTTGCTATTTTCCAAGTTTTAAGAATATACGTCCTTCTGCCCGTAGCATGTTATAGCCTAGTTCTGCTGGGTCGTTTCTGGAATTCTGATCGTCGCTTAGCGCTGTGATCCGCAACATTACTTTTTCCCCCACGGCACACTCTAATTTGTCAAAGACACATGACGACTTACCGTAAAATTTTGCCTCACGAAAAGTACGTATGAAACCACATAACCATAAATATCTGCATAAAAATACTTACCCTATATAAATGCAGGAATATTAAAATAAAACATTACACATGTTTTATATTTTTGTTACGAGCTTTACAAGAAAGACTGCTAACAGTTACTCATAATGTGTTTGTTGGAGGTCCTCATCACTGCCGTTTAGATTCTTTCTCAATTTCTGGAGGTTTGATTTTCGATCAAGGGACTTTACGACTCCGAGTCAGTCCTTGGTCGTACATCTTCTTCCTCTTGTACCATTCTTCTTCTCGCGCTGCCGTCCAGTCAGCTTAAAAACAGTACAAAAGGTAGTTAAACTAATACTGTGGGGTTGGAGAACCAACAAAGAGGAACATGAACTGGAGTTGGTGGAAATGTCCACCGGAGCGGCGACAGTGTTTGTCGGGACCAGAACTCGACACTGCGGCATCGTCTTTCATTTTCCGCCTGGACAAACCAAAATTGACGAAGAGAAAGGAAGATCCTAGCGAAAGCGGGCGAAGTGGGAACTGAAGTAGGAGGTTACAAAGACGCCAACCGTCAGTTTTCTGCTACCGCCAAGAGAGCGGCACGCCTGCATGCCTTTGTCGTCCTCGGGAAGTTCATCTTTCAGTTTTGGAGACAGTGGCGAATTTGTATTTATGAATGTTGTGCGTGCCACTGCCTTTAGATTAAATTAATTGGCGTCATTAAAGCTTTTCTTCTATCACGGAGCGACGTGTAAATACTCAAAAGAACTCGGCTTGGAAATAAAACTTATTTAGCTCAGCGTCAGTGAAATTAGGATTGTCATCTTCCATTTTCCCATCCCTGAACTACGTGACATCAATAAAACGACACGTAATGTTTCTATTTGCTTATTATTATCGTTCGTCATCGTCATCATTATATTCCTGCCGCTTACATTAACATTGACGACGGCGTCCGTCTTATCACATAAAGAATTAAACTCAGAAGTGCAATTTTAAATTCTCGCGGTGGCCATTATGAAAATGGCCGTTTTATGAGATGTTCCGCCGTGTAGACTTGTAGAAGTTTATCGGCGTTCTTATCTCCCTGATGACGGAAACAGCAAGTACCTCTGTAACTTTTGTAAACTTACACCAAGCTACACTGCGGAACAACTGATAAGACAGCCATCTTCAAATGACTACATAAATTTGTACGCAGATATTTTAAAGCGTCGTTAAAACAATCTGGACATGATTGTCATTTATAAGGACTCCAGGAACCTTATGGAAACGTGTGGAATTTAATTTATCTGGCCGGTGTTAAGGACCAGCGAGGGACTGTTCTGAGCCCTTTTAGGCTAACTGTGTGATTCTTAGTTTATTAAGGAATCTGCTTCATGGAGTTGATTCTGTCTGGATTTATTCTCAGGCATTCAAATTTGCATTATAATATGTGCAATTGTGTTATTTTATTTCATGAACACGAAATTAATTTTGCGGCTTTATTTATAGCGTGTTCTGAATGTTGAAACCCGTAAATTGACGTATTCTAACTTCTGTCGGATTAAAATTTTGTTGTGAACAAGCCATATCCAACGATTTAATTGTTATGACAGAAAAACTTCAGTTTAGTCAAGGGCGCTTTATATTATTCACTAAAACATTGTATCGGCAAAATATGATAACGAAACTCTTAATATAAACATTTAAATGTTGTCTTTGACAGTGTATGGATGTCGTTGAATATTATTGTGATTCCTAAAAATGGTTTGTTTTATTCTATAAATATAGACATGTTAAACTGAGTTTGTTTGAGCGGTTTTAACTCGTGCTTTGTCAGGCTGCTTCTTACTTATGTCCGTCTGTCTTTCGGTGTCTGGAAGCTAGTGGCGGTCGCTTTTAAACTATTCTCGGTATAACACAGTGGTAGTGTAAGTGGTTCTTCACTCCAAAGCCACCCTTCTAGTGTTGAAGAGGGGAGGCTATTTACCGAAGCGGATTTAGGACCATTTCACCCCTGGTAAGGCCTACAGTAGTGATGTCTTCTTCCCTTTACAACACAGGTTTTTAAGCTTGTATCTCCTATTATCCCCCTCACCCATCCAGGGTATCAGTCCTTGCTAAGCCTTATACTACTAAGACGACAAAAAGCTTTGCTTGTCTGCCATTTTCCAACCTCCTACTGAGTCAGACGAGGAACACAGTACTGAATAGAACGTCTATTGTTTTACGATGCACAGTTACGAAATGTCAGTAATGAGCGATAACCGGGAGATTGTCGTAAAAAGTAAGTTAATATAAACGAGATTTTAGGTTATCGCAGATACGAATATGAAGATGTCTTCTGGGATGTTGCGCCGTGCAAATTGGAAAAAATTAACCGGCGTTTCAGAGGTGCTTACTGCATATATCTTCAACGCTGAAGGCCACTCATAAACTTTGGTATCTATCGATACGTTCTCATGGCGTTGCATGCCATAAGACCACAATCGATTTATCTCGAATCTCTTCTTGTACGGTTATTAGGATTTTTTAATAAATATGCGTTGCCCGTTCTTTCACGCGTCCCTTGCACATTTTGGTCCCTGGGCGCTGGGACAGCTTCATCCTTCTACTTTCAGCTTTTCCAATTATTTCTTTGGTGCTGTCAGACAGTGCGATAAATGCAGTTAGCTATTTCGACACGCAGTTTCTTGCCCTGTGCAAGATGGCGACGGCAGCCGTCCCGTCTGAGGCTGCATTAGCTACACTGCGCATTGTCGCCATGTTTTAACAGGAGTATTGTTGCTTCCGGCGCCCGAATCCTGAACAAATATGATTATTGCTGTTTGTGCAGGGCTCCAAACTGGTCTTCTGTCAATTAAAATTTATGCTCCTGCTTTATCTTTCCCGCTCCTCTCAGTTATTTGCGGGTTTTAAAGAGCTCTATGATCATGCTTTTAGAGGCCATTAGTCCAGTTTCGCTGAGTGCAAGAACGAATTACGCCTCTCTCTTAATGGATATTGTCTGAATTTAAATTTGATGGATTGACTTTACATTATTTTGAAGTGGCATGTTCCAGTCAAATAAATTATCTTATTATTTGCTTGTTTTATTACACAAAGAAAGATAAATAAACAGATTTATTCCCATGGAATAAAACGTGTATGCACCACTTCTGATTTAATAACTGTTAATTGAAAACCATTTGGGTAAGAATAATTTGTTGTTACATGAAGATAAAGCTCCTAGGGGCACATTCCTCCTTAAGACGTTGTTAGCCAGTCATCTAATTAAGAAACGTAACTACTGCTTTTTATGAAAGCCAAAGTTTCGTTTCTGTTCTAAAGTCCGCTTACCTATGTCCTGTGTAATTTTTCGTAACACTCTGGTTTTACAGCAGATGTTTAACCCACGCTCAACCCCCAAACCGGACACTCACACATTTCCTGCTCTTTATATAGTAAGGGACAGCGAGCCTTTATCTGAACTTTTATTTGTCATTTCTCTGTTACGTTTCGCCGAGAAATGTGGCGACGCTGTAAATGTTTCTGTCGCGATTAATATAACACTATTTTATGTTAGGTAATTACTGGAGCGTTGTGGCCTTCCTGTGCTTTTATAACAAATTAAAGGAATGTTTTTCCCCCCCTAGTTTTATGAAGTCTACACAACGCAAACCAAAGAGTCCACAATTATGAATTACTATAATTTTCGTAATGCGTGCAAAATTAACAATATGGCACTCGTTTTTCGTAGTTCTTATTTTAAAAAGCAGGAAACGAGTAACTCTGTATTCCAGACTGAACTGTAGGCAGTGTTCATATTTGTGAGTTTTTGATATCACTGAACAGAATCACAGATCACAGTGGATTAAGTCTGTCGGATTACGTTATAATGACGCGTTTCAAGTAAGGCAACCAGGAATTGTAACTTATTACATGTTTTCTCTAATAAAACTGTTAAAACTCATGATTTTCTTTTTTTCTTTTTTACTAAAAAATATAAAACGTAGCAAATTCACAGAAACTTGATAATGGGCAAGACTTCAGATTCTGGGAGCGATGAATCTGAAGATGGCTGTCTTTTCGGATTTTACTCCGTGTAGCCTGATAGACGTTTACCGACGTTTCAGAGTTAGTTACTGCCCCCCATCATCAGTTTGAACGTAACCCCATGATGATGGATGTAGTAAGCACATCTGAAATGTCGTAAACGTCTACTAGGCTACACGACGGTCATCTTCGCTGCAACAGACCTTCCGATAGTCGTCTGGCTCTGTACAAAAAAGTCGATCAGTTAGTAAGTAAATTATTTAGGAATCTAGATGTTTGGGAAGGCTTTAAGAACTAAGAGGTTAATCTAATTGTAGATATATTCGAGATATAGTTCATTTAGGATTAATTAAAATGTCAATACCAAGAATCTCTGCATCTATTTTTTAGAGGTCACAGATGTTTATATGAGCATCTTATCTTAGAAGTTTGTCTTACTTTATGATTTCCCTTCGGACCTTACTCGTTGAAAGATGAAAGAGGCTGTAGATCAAACTTGCCACTGCTGGTGTAGGGGGGGGGGGGATGTCATGCAACGCCCAACATTTCCTGTCGCTGTGTCGTAGTTTAAACCTACTTTACCAAAAAGAAAGTTTTTGAAATGACTTTATAAAATCGACGTTGTACGAGTAGATGGGACCATTTAGAACACAGAAACAAGCAGGCATTGTAAATTTATAATTAGACATACAGGCGTATACAATAGAATTAGTTGTCAACTTTTGCTCGTAATATCCATTAGTATACATTCCCATCTCATTTATTAACATTTGCTGTTTTAATATAGACTACAAAAATGTTTCATATAAAATTTATACTTAGTCTCCGTAACAAAATCTTCTTCGTTGCTGCAATATTTTATTAGTCTTAGCCACTAAACCTAAAGATAAGTTCGCTGTCCTCGGTCGCAGAATTGTTTTACTTTCTGCTAGCAAAAATATCGAACAAAGTAATTCGCTGCATTACGCCCAACTTGGTACGTCACCTGTGTGACTGAATTGATGGAGTTCGATCTTCGGCAAGTACAAATGAGATTTCCTCCGGCCTCTGTGTCCAGACCGACTCTGAGGCTCACCCAGTCACATATCCAAAGAGTACTAGGGGGTTCCTTTTCCCCGGGGTAAAGTGCGGTCGGGGCGTGGCGCTGTCCACTCACTCCAAAGAGTGCAGAGGTCAAGAACGAGTCGGATCTCTGCCGCCTCTCCCCCCCAGGCGCCACCGTGGCGCGTAGCGACACAGCTTCTCTGTCATTTAAAATAAGGTCTTAAAAACCATAGGATTCTAATGTAAAGCGCAATGTCAGATTCTAGTGATATGGAAAACGTTCAGTTAGCTTTGTGCAGTACATCTGCTTGTCGAATGTGAAGACGATTAAGTCACGGGCAATCAAGGCATTACGAACGACAAGCCGGTTTTATTTTCTCGAACCATACTTTGCGCAACATCTGAAATGACGGTTGTGGACCCCGGGGAGTCGCTAGAGACTGATGCACTTGCCTCGAGAAACGGATGGGACACAAAACCTTGTTTTCTGTCTCCTAGAGTCCCCATTTCAGAGAACTGCCCTTAGATATCGGGGTTTCCAATGTTCAAACTGACCGGCCCATCATACGTCCCCTTTCCAAGATTTAGAAAAGAATTTTTGGAATTAACTTGACACACAAAGTGTGAATGAGCTGAGAGTATGGGTGTAGCTTATCCTCAGCGCATGCGCATAATATGAAGAGAGAGTACGTGTTTCATTTGTTACAGCACCAGATTCATAGACATCAGCTGTACTTCATGTATGTAATGTCGATAGATAACTGCGATAAATATTTATGAAACGGCCTTTGTATAGCATGATTAATTTATTAGACCTGCAGCCATGATAAAAACAGTTGGTTCAGCTAAATGTGGTTCAGAAATGAGTAATTCGTTTGTCAATATGAGTGTCAGTGTCATGTGATTAATATAATCCTCCTCCCTTCACCCGTGTAACAATCGTTCGGTGTTTGTAGGAATGTTGTTGGTCGATAGTGGGCAAAGCAGGTTTCTTCGTTCTTAATTTCCCGAGCAAATTATCAGATATGTGCTCAAATTTGTTAGCTGTACAGCTTCACCTACGGCCGTCAAGTGCGTGCCACTCACTACGTTTTGTATTTCCGCACAAATGCACAGAAATGTTTTAAACTAAATTTGAAATTATGCTTACTATTTACAATGCATGGAAGTTGGTTGTACGCCTGTCACGGGATTCGATCTGCAGGGTTCAAATAAAGATTAGACGTGTTCCTTCTGAATTAACATGCTCAGTCATTAATTTCGCTGAGTCAACAAAGATTGCAGATGATTCGATTCCTGTTTCCTGCAATGCCTATGACCTTATATTCGGTTACACTGTTTTCCAGTTGCCACAAAGTTTATTAAAATCTCGAAAATTATTGTACCGAATTTCAGCCAAACTTCCTTATATTATAAGGTCAAGACATTTATATTTTTCATCTATTTGTCCTTGAATAAAGATTACTGTATTAACTCTTCAAAGCATTGTCTTATCTATAATATACGGCCTGCGCTGATATTCATTAACTCGGAATTTTACCAACGCAATGTACTTAGGTGTTTGTAGGGTTCTGATAACGAAGAGTTATTGTTTCCCTAAACGGCATTGACCAATTGAATTTTTTAATACGCCTTGTGTCTTCTTTGAGATAGGAACTGAATCTGTAAATAGTGTTTAGACCAAAAATGATATTAAACCTATAAATATACATCGTTAGAGAATTTATTACTTCCGCGAATAAAATATTTTAATAAAACATAAATGAAAATAAAAATCAGTTAATATTAGGTGATATGTAATTGCACGATACGCTTTTCACTGTAAATAAAAAAATTCCAGGGCTTCGTGATTTTTCGAAAGATAAAACAATTTAATCTGTCGATTGTTTTATTTTGGATTGTGACGTCCTTTGTTCTTTGCCGTCTTCAGAGTAAGGACGGGGGCTGTACGTTCGTTTGAAACGTTGGTGTACCATTTACAAAACCACAGCCCGTAAGACCACAATCGATAACTTCACTGCCTTGAGTGTCTCAAATCTCAGTGCGTGTGTGTAAATCAGTGTGTGATTGAGCAGTGTGTGTGTGCCATTAGTCAGAGAGGTAATAATTGGCGCCGGGACACGCCCCCTGACCGAGGCGTGGCGTCCCGACGCTGCTACTTGTTCAAACAGAGATGCGTGTTCTCCCCTCACGGTAGAACAGAGTGCTTTGAAACTTACTGCACTAAAGATCAAGTTTTGGGTTACGAACTTAAAACACATTGCAGTTTTAATCGGTAGGTAGAATTTTTAATAAATGGAAAATCGGTGAGCGTATATGAAGATGAATGTTTTGTTTTCCAAGAGAGGAATGAAGTCTTTGTTCAACTCTTTAAAGGACAATGGCAACTGTATGTACCATCTGATTTTGCGTTTAATAATAACTCTGCATGTTGTCCACACAGCGTACTTAAATTCTAGTATAATTAACCCTTTGAAGCCGAAGCTCGTCTTAAAAAAGTATATTTCAGTCCGTACCGCAAAGAAAACCCCACAATTCACAATTGCAAAGATCAACATGTTGGCTGTTTAACGAAGTATTCACTGTTTACTCTGAGAATCATATAATGTCTGTGTGAGCAAACTACAAAATTGCTTATTCTTAAAGCAGGTGGTAGAAGACGTTACCGCTGGTCTTTAAAATATTAATTTCAACCGTTATTTCTTGAACAAAGACTTGATAAAATGTGGAACAGAACAAAGTGTTGCAGTGTTTCTAAATCAATTCAGCTGGGTTTTTTTTTCGACGAAATGGCGCCGTTAAAAGTTGCTCAGTTCTATCGTTGTAGTGTTGCCCTGCTTGGCGAAAGGCTTGCAGATCGGCGTGTATGTTCGGTTTGAAGATACCAAGTGACATCCAGGAAGACACGAATGCTTTTTCTAGGTTAATTGTATAAACTGAACGACTTACATCACTCTTCAACACTGAAGTATCGTTAGATAACTGAGTGGGTTCCCATGTTGTCACAAAATTTGCTGTGTAATTAAAAGCGCAGTGAATCAAACAGCGACACATGTAACAAGTTCTAATCCTTCGTTTCGAAATGTATCATTCTGCCCGAAAGCCTTTACCTTTAATTATTTTCATAATAATAGCCTAATTTTCAATAAGCTGATCGATCGGTTAAAGAAATCTCCTTTAAATAGTCTGTAATTATTCTGAGGTTCTTAAAATTAGTCGTTGGTGTGAGTCTCGAAGTTTTATCGCCTTCAGTATAAAAGCTCACAATATTATTCTACCCTCAACAGTTCAATAGAGAATACGGTGGGTGTGGTCGATGGCATTACGTACATCAGCACCAGGATCGATTTCATAGAGAGATAAATGTCAACTGGGATAATGAATACAGTAGTTGCTTAGCAAGTCTGGCAGAAATGTAAACATTACGAGTCCTACGGGTGTAACATTAAATTAATAAATCAGTTAACCATTGGGTATTCTCTAATTAATGTAATTTGTTATTATAAAAGTCTTCACTTCAGGGCATATGAAAAGTTCCTCTTGCAACTTCAACTTTCCATCTTTTCTTGGACGGTCAATATATCTTCTACCTTTTTATGTGTAATGGAAGATTTAGTTTGGTATTCTCGTGCCATCCAAACTTTAAAAGAAAACTTACTGACAGTATTTTCGTAGTGTAAACATAATAATATAACATAAATATTCAATTATAAATGGACATAGAGATAATTAAAATGTATATAAATAAATGGATAAAATAAATGCGACAGGAATAGAACCATTAGCATTGCATTTAAAAGATTCAGTACAGTTGGCCTGTGGTTTTATTGATGGCATTGAAACAAATATTTTATTGAGGCGTGAGAAGGTTATTGTGAATTAAGATAAATGGGTCAGGACCTGTCTGATTTGGTCTTTTTGTGTTGCCTTTGAGATTCGATCCAAAGATATGTTATGAAAATGTTATGTTTCTCAGTCACTGAAACAGAATAGACTTGTTAATAATAATCCAGTTAATTTGGAATGCTGACTGCATGTTAGATGGAATATTTAAGATTGATACCAAATACGGAAAACATATTACCTGTCGGATAGTGGAGTCCGAATTGACCTAACTGAGTCAAATTTGACAGTCACAGATTTCTTCATTGACGTTCATTTTATAATTCTGCGGCTCGGAAAGTGGACGAGCCTATAACGTTCGCTAGAGGGGTGGCAGACTTTCCTGCCTTCCCCCACCCTCAGAGAAATTAAAGATGTCTTTGGGAAATAAATCTCCTCACGAATCCGAAAAAGGTTTTTAGAAATTCAGTATTCTGTGTGAGGGGGGGGGATTATATTGTTTATTCATCGAGACCTTAGGCCGTCGATTAACACCTCTTTGATCGAATAAAAATTACAGTTCGTGATCACCATTTTAGAGTAAATCTATAAAATAATTAAGAACAGCTGTTAGTGTATGCGTTCAATAAGTGATTTTTCCCAATCTCAATGTTCCCATGAAATGAAATGTAAAACATGAAAGTTAAAAAAAAAATTCTGCTTCTTATCAACAGCCTATAAAAGCGCAGAGGTGAAGTTGAAGTAATTATACACGTGTAGAGGTCAGCTGTCAGCCTTAACCTTTGATTCCCTTTGCTCTGACAGAACATCAGTACGCAGTGTGTAAGACACTGGGTAGATATAAGAGGAAGGATGGTTGCTGGGAAACAAATGTGTGTGCCTGCATAGCTAAGATTTAAGCCCTTTTATTCTCTCGAAGGATGTAAGTAAAACTTAATCTCTCGCCATAGGGAAGGAACACGTTGTTTCTGTACGTTCAGAAGTGTTAGGCCAAAGGGGGACGGAGAACCGGAGGATGGATAATACTGCATAATTTGGGGCGAAATAATTACTTTCAACCAGATATTATTAGGGATAAAATAAAGGAATACTTGTGTAAGGCATGGGAGAGACGAGAAATGAATGTTGTATAATTTTAGTAGGAGTACATGCAAGAAAGTGACCATTTGAAAGACATAAGCGTAGATGAGAGGATAATATTAAGATGGATCTTAAAAAGAGGTTTGACTAGTTGAACTGGGTTTATTTGTCCCAGATTAGGGACTAGTGGCGGGCTCTTGTGAACACGGTATTGAATCGACATTTTCCATGAAAGTCGGCTAAATACCTGACCACCTGCTGAAGGACTCTGCTATATTTTGTAATTTTAACCGGAATAAACTATGACAGTGAAGAAACTTAAGCTGTCCGGCCAGCTATTGATCTACTGGACACGAACATGCACTAATTTCACTGTTGCATACAGAATGACAACTGTGTTAACATTTCGGACAGTTTTAATTGCTATTGACATTGTTGCCAATTCGCTGCTGGACAACGGATGTTGATAGTGGCGTTGTTTGAACAGAGGGTATGACCACAGCTATCTAATGAAATGGACTAAATCGCTTGTTTCTTGTCACTGGGGTGTGAAATATGGAACTGATGACGTTTCACTGACTGCTCTTTGTTCTTATTCACCTTAAAAATCGAACACCTCATAAATTTAGAATAGGGGAAATAATTAAATTTTAAAATAACATCTGACGCTCGACGGATTTAATGGCAGAAGCAGCTTCGTAATAGAACGTTTAGTGGCACTGTTTTTCAGAAGTTTGTCTCTCATAAGAAATTATTCAGAAACTGAAGGATTTAGCCTAATTTCCTTGTTTGAAAATTAGAATGAACTTGAGGATATCATCATGAAAGTGCTTGTCTCCTTGTCTTTTCGGTGTTGAGCCGACGGCTGTTTGTGACGTAGCTCTCGATATGAAAGTAATCCCATTGGAGGGCTTCACACATTCGTTATTTTTAATTTCATAACACTTGATGTAAACATAGTTTTTATGCCAACTTCTGAGATACATTCGTTAAGCTAAACATAAGTAAGATGATAGAATTATTTTTTAAAATAGAAAACTAGGTTTTTAAGATATGGACTAAATTTCTACCAGACTACACAACGCAACAAACCAGAAGACAGCCATCTTCAGACTCACCGCCGTGAAAACCTCAAATCTTACATTGACTGGAAATGTTGACTCGGAGCAGGATTTAACGCGAAGTTGCCTGAGGAGTTCACTTAAACCCCAGCACCAGACCCTTTCCTGCAATAAATAAGGGTATAATTTGTTCGCCACGGGGTAACACGTTCTTGTACCATTTAAATTCTTTATGATCTAATTTTGCAAAGTAGATAGGCCTACCTCTCTCGCGGCCAATATTAAAGTGGATCATAAAAATGGGTGTAAGAGTTCAGTGTTGGGCTCATTTGAACAAGGTCATGAACCCATGGTTTCCATGAAATTTCAGTTGCTTCTTGACCGTCTGAACGACTATCAATCAGGGTAAGATTTCTGTCTTCTGGGTTGTTGCGCTGTGTATCATCAGGGCGATGAATCGCCCTGATGACGGAGGCAGTATGACCTCTGAAACGTTGGTAAACATCGACCAGACTACACAGCGCAACAACCCAGAAGACAGAAATCTTCATACTAACAATCGCCCTAATGATGGAGGCAGTATGACCTCTGAAACGTTGGTAAACATCGACCAGACTACACAGCGCAACAACCCAGAATACAGAAATCTTCATACTAACAATCGCCCTGATGACGGAGGCAGTATGACCTCTGAAACGTTGGTAAACATCTACAAGACTACACAGCGCAACAACCCAGAAGACAGAAATCTTCATACTCACCGCTGTGAAAACCTCAAATCGTACACATCAATCAGTTCGTTAAGAAGAAATTAGTTGGATATCGGATTTGACAGTGTTCTTCTCTAAGTGGTCCAATAAGCTGAAGCTGCGACTATACTTTGCGGTGGTGGAAAGCCTATCATTACCAAGCGCTCTCATCCCCTGTAGAACAGTTCAGTGTGCGGGGGTTTACTTTGGGGCAAGGTCTCTGACGCTGACAACATAAGTGGCGTAAGTAACAACGTGTTGCCGGTTGTTTCGTAGACTTTCCTGTGGTGACGGATACTCTCATCCCGGAGGTAAACGGTTCGAACACTTACGTTGGACTGGCAGATCTGATGAAATATCGCTTCGTTTTCTAGGGTCCTACAGGGAAATTGCCGTGTGTTTACCTTGAAAGTCAACCATTATTCATTCCCACTTAGTATGGTAGGAATTCACTGACGTTTCAGATGTGCTGGAATGATATTGCGGGCAGTAAGCACTCCTGAAACGTCGGTCAGTTTCCAACAAACTGTACGGTGGGACAAACAAGAAGACATTCATCTCGAAAGCTGGTGTGGAAGCCGAAGGTAGAGAAATTTGAGACTTGAAAGGAAGAGAGATGGGTGTTCGTTGATGAAACCGTAACGAAATATACCAAGGGAACTGGTGTTTAATGGTAGCCAGACTATTTCTTTATTATAGGCCGTCAATGAAGGGACAAGACGAGTATTCGAGGCACAACCTTTGATACCGAGGCTACTCCAAATAATATTTAAGAATTATTTCATACTGCAGTGAACGCACAACACCTTTCCATTTGAAAGATCAATCGATTAGTGATTAAAAGTGATGTTTTACACGACGTTTGGAGAGTTACATTTATTCCGTCTTTAGGTGACTGGATGTCATTACACTGACATCGTCATGTATGAAACTGAAACGTCGTGTATGTTAACCTCCCGAAGCGTTGCGTATGTCATATATCCCTCTGTCAATGGACTGTCCAACATAACATTCTTATAACGAGTCAACTGCTGCCACAAGTCTGTTGACTGGAATCATTGTTTCGTTGTTAGGAGCCATGAGGACGAATCCTCGTGTAACAAACAGGGTTGACAGAGTTGTTCTGCACGTGACTTGTGTGCGTCACGTAGGGGATGTGTGTACACAGGGGCTTCTCGAATCACTCTGTATCTGTTATATAAGTTCTACGGTGATGGTAACGAGGAAAAAAACAAGGGAAGGAATTTTATATGTCGCAGCGCAGTGGAGAACTTGGAACTGTTGGTTCAGAATAGCCAGACATCAACACATTGGCAGTAAAGATGGCTGTCTTCTGGGTTGTTGCACCGTGTAGTCTGGTAGAAGTTTACCGACGTTCCCGATGTCCTTGCTGCCTCCATCATCAGGACGATAAGAACTAAAGTACATAGATCTTTGAATTGGTCTCAATTAATTAACATTGCGACCGTTGTTCTGACACTATGAAGGATTGTGCCATCATAACAGAGAAATATGTTGCCGCCATCTTGAAGAATTTTCGCCCTGAACGTTGATAACCGCCTCAAAATGCAGAAGACTAAAATTCCACTGCTGTGTAGAACTCGAATCTCATGCAGATTGATTTAGTAGAGTTTTACTTAATGCCGCTGTTACATGATGAGGTCGATGTTACACCAAGTTTTCCTTTGCGGTAGTCTGTTATTGCTACATGCACACGTATTATTCACCCACTAATTGTGTAAGCCATTGATTTAAGAAAGTAGCCAGGTTAATTTAATGCAGTGATCGGCACTGATCTGAGAGCAGTGTTGGATTCAATAAAATTCTAAAGTAGTGAAATTAATTCGCGTCAGACAGGCATTATCAGCCAACACCAGCACACACAATCACATATATCGCTCTTGACCTCATTGCCCCTCGATACTTGTTTCGGGCCGCTCTATAATAATACCAAATCTACTTACAGCCTCACAACATTAAAGAACCATTCTGAAAACCCACAGACAATTATTGACAACGACATCGTATCGATGACGTCATTTGGGGAGGAATAAAGCGTGCATCATGGTAGGGTTCGGGAGGATTAATTGGGGGAGGAGCAAGTTGGTCACGCCATCTGGCAGGGTGTCGACCTCAAGACTCTGTTCCAAGAGTCTTTAGTTCAGTTCAATTTATTTAAAACGGGTCACTTACGGATAGACCTGTAGCCTAAGTTTCGCGTTTCTGATGGATTCCGATTATATAATGCACTATTCAGATTGGTTTTACGTAAGTCTTACTATGGATATGAGAACGTGTGTTTTAAAATTGAGTTGTGTCGAAATCGAACATGTGACAAGAAATAAGTTTCGAATTTGTTCAGGTTATGTACGTGATTAAATTCACAGGCGTTTAAGTTTTGTGTGACAGTAGTACAGTTCTTAAACTCACCTCTTGTCCAAAGAGACAGTAACTGAATCACATATTAATACATTCCGAATTACTCGATCCCCGCCATTATTAAACTTGGTTCCAAGTATGGCGTTTAATAACCACATTTACTACGTTTCAGTTGAATGATTGATTAGGGAGTGTTTTGAAATAAAATATTAACTTAGGTGAAATATGAAAGCTTCATCCACTGTTTGAAAGTCACAAGTTGGCATCGACACAGAATATCTTGACGTAGAACTTACTTTTATAATTTTAAAACTGAGTCTTTAATATTTTATGAAACATTGAATACTTCACACGTATTTCCCATTGTAAAACTGTGTTATCTCTTTGCCAGCGTATTGCCGTAGGGAGGCTTTTGGTGTTCTGAGTGCGTCGCGGCAAGAGGCGTCACGACGATCCCGGTCAGTTTGCTAACGTCTTGTCTTGTGCGTTCAGTAACAGACTTTTATGAACGCGGTAACGAACAGTCGTGTCCTGTGTAACTCTGGATTTCGTGAGCAACTGAGTGACCATTAACTTTTCAGGGATGATCTTATATCATACATTTATTATTTTTGCATTTCAAAGCCAATTAACATTCACAACTAATGCTTTGAATCTAAGAGCTGTTAGGCCTACTCTAACCAGTTGAGCCGTGCCTATCTAGAAACGAATTTCCTGTGAATTCCTCTTTTACGTTTTCTATAGACACGTCCGTTATTTGGCATCATCGATTTATTTGTGTCAAGTGGTAGTTAGTACCTTGAGTGGGGCTCGAACTGACAAATGTGGGGCGCCGATCTTATAAATGATGAGGACGTGTTTGCTTAGCACTTTGGAGCCATTACTAATTAGCGTCGTTCAAATTCAGGGGAAAAGAGAAATATGTGACTCTTCTGTACAGTTCACTGGGCTTCGCTTGATGGAAGTGACTATACATTTATGCTGCTATTGAAATAATCCAACCAATCAAGTGCGCGAACCCTCTGCATCTCTCCTTCTTGTCTACACTTTCTAGCTCCATATTTGGGTGCACCCTTTCCACTCTCACTTCGCCCCTTTCATCGGCTTTTAATGTACGGACAGAAGGCCTACCAAATTTATGTGTCATGTGAAGGAGATGAAGTAGTCGGAATTTTGCAACGTTCCGGTGAAGAATGAGTACTAAATTGAAATAAAAACTGAAATTTATCAGATTTAATAAACCCTGTACTAATCATACTCCTGTGTTACACCGCGAAGTTTCCAACACCGCTTAATAATTTATTTCGCCATCTTATTCAATAGGTAAACATTATTTAAAGTAATGAAATCGTTATACAGATCAGTACTCGTGTTATTTTTAAACACTCCATTACTAAAACCTTGCTTTCTGCCACTCACGTTCTGAACACACAGAATCAAAGTCTGTTGGATCACTTGAGAAGGGTGGCTGAATCAAGACGCTGTGCTATCTGGTAATACATGATTAATGTTCGCACAAACATCCGCTGGCTTGAGAGGGTTTTAATGTTTAAAAAAAACGAGTTAAAAGAGGGTGATGGAAAATCTGAGAGAGGGATGTTTGTTTAATCCGGGGCGGACAAGGCTGGTTTGCGATAAACACTGCTGTGACATTGCACGCTATCAAATGTTGTATGGTTCCTAGTCACGAGTTTTGTGTCCGCATTGTGTATTATCGTCTTACTCGATTATTACAGCGAATTAATGTCTTGGCTACGGCGTCTTTAGCAAGCACAGCGGAGGCAAAGTTGTCCCTGGTTCGTAATTAAGCACTATGCTATAAAGACGTATGGGGGAGTGGAGATACATATAGCTTGATGGATTCGTAACCTTGACAGTAGGTGGAGGTGATTGGTCAGCTTCCAATTCGCGACCTTTTCACCCACCGTACCTCCACGAAAAGTGGCCTGGTGCCCATTGGGCTCCGTTGCTAGTCTGGACGTGTTGCGAAAGATAAAACTTTTGCTTTTATACCCGATCTGTTTTGGAATATTTTTTTGAAACTTGTTACAAGTGTCAGCCACTGACATCTCTCAAAGTGTGCAGTACACAATTCTAGGAACGCAAGATTTTTTAACCTCATCCTGTGAATTTCCCCGAGGGTAAATCAGACTGAGCGCGAAGCTAGTTACTATTCCTCGTCCAATGTTGAGGTTAAGCATCTTTCTTTTCCTGACCTTATCACTTCTTGTGTGCACACGTGGCGTGGTACTTAATTAGGCTACAGGAACAAGATTGCATTTACACGAAGAGTCCACTTGGCTCACTCTTGAATTGAAGTTGTGTATGAGTTGGCTACCACATTATTGTTCGCGGGGGGGTGGGTGAGATTTTATAACTCTCCCAGGGGGGTTGCAGGCGCCTTGACTATAGATAACAAAGTCTTCCATCAGTTGCTGGCTTCGGTGTTTAATGACGGATGGAGTCCCGTTTCCTGTGTAGTACATGGACCCTCTGTCTACCTGCTTACATATTGCTTGAAGTTCCTCAGTTTCGAAGCGTATTATGCCTTATAGCACCATATCGATGATCGATTCTTGGGTATTTAACAATTTTGTTTTAACTGTAGAGGTTTTAAAGCGTCGTGAGATATATATTGAATGGTCAGTAAGCTTGAATTGGATGGAAGCGGTCGTGACCTGTTTCAGTACATGATCTCAGTATGTTTGTAAAGTACCAGAGGACAATTAAATAAAAAATTCTGTAGAATTTTCTGTAAATATTTGAACTTTAACGTAATTCCAACTGAAAGATACTGTTTGCGTTATGTAGTTGTTGCAATGTGAATCGCAGTCTTCATTGAACCACATCGTGAGTGATTTTACTCAATACAGATCCTCACAGTATCATTTTCATGTAGCTTACAATTATCATTCCATCTACGAATTATTTTTCCAACTAGCCCCTTTAAATAAGGCATTTTATTTAAACGTGCGTTTACCCAATAACTATTATGTCGATGGTGATCTCAACTCCGTCTTCTGGGATCAGTTCAGTCCTGTTAATGGAGGCAATGTGTTCCTTCGAAACACTTCTACCTACCTACAAGTCCACACAGTGTTGCAACTTATGATAACATTTTTCTTAAGAAGTTGGTAATATGTTGAAAAAGACCACGACCTTCGTCCAATATTCTTACCAACTTATAATTCATTGACGTTACTAATTTTTTTAATACCCGCTGTATTTAGCTATGAACCTCAAAATATTCACGTGTTTACTGAAAGAGAACTCAGAATTCAGGAAAAAATCCTTACCAATTCATAATTATGTCAGTAACGGTATTGTCAGCCTCTGAGATCACTGAATGGTTAGTGGCTGTGTTGTGGTTTGTCATGGTTTTATTCGATCGATACGGCATACGATTCATGCGAATTGGGAGTTGTACGGTTTTAGCAGCAAATGGATTGGAGGCCATCAATCACAAACAAGAGAGGTCTAGCATCTTCTCCTTACACCCCGGTCCGTAGCTTTTAAATAAACAAACATCTAATTATAAAGAAAAACAAACCGTTTTACCCCCTCTAACTAGATGGTAGAGGTTTTCTACACAAGAGTGGCGTATGGGACAGTGGAGGCTTAGTTTTTCTTTTTGCCTTTAGGAGTTTTCTATGTGAAGTGTAAAAGTAAAAGGCTTGTCAGTTCAGTGTTGCGACGGCCAACAAGAGGTACAGCGAGAGGTCAGTGCACAAAATTGATGTGCGATAACATCGTTCTGTGTGGCGATTGCTGAACAGCTGACTCTTGGTTCCTCACCTCTCTTGAGAAAGTGATAGTCACTAATCTGACTAAAACCTTCTGTGGAACCATTGTTTCGTTACAGTGTTATACGAAACCCGTATCATCTCCCGATCCGGAGTCAGTATGAATCCATTCCACACACTCAAAACCTACTTCTTGATAAAAATATTAATGTTACTCTTGCATATACCTGTACGTCTATAAAACTCTCTCTTTCGACTATAATTTTGTATGTATTCTTCACCTCCGTTCGTGCTAAATGCCCCACTCATACCATCCCCCTTTCCTTGCTTACGATATTAATACGTGATGTGGAGAACGGATTTTGAAGCCTGATCAGTGATTGCACACACATTCGACATTCAAGTGAGATTCGTGTTGGTCGAAGTGGCGGTAGACAGGGTTTTCTCCGAGGTCTTCGGTATTCCTCTGCTGACTACTGAGATGTCAGCCAGGGTCTAACCACCCGGGTGACTACCTGAGCGGCGGCTTCCTATGCAATGCTGTTGCCTAAACCCGGAATAAAGAAATTTTGCTCCTTCTCATTGTCATGTCATTAAGGATTTCCGAATTAAATGAAGTTTCAAATGCAATGTTTGTTTTCCTCCGTGTCAGTGTTTGATCTGCATAAGGACTCCGAAGGCTCAGGTGTACAATAGGCGTACAATAGTATTGCCACACATTGTACAGTAGTGTTGGAATATTGGAACACGCTTAGCAGTTCCCTTCCTCTGTAATATAGACAGTTGAATTCAAGAGGGAAACTCGACCCGCAGGGGGGCAATTTGTGGGGGTTGGGGTCACAGAAAATTGAACCTTAGGTGGTGGATTTGAAAAGACTCGTGCAATACAAAACAGTGCCATCAATTTACTTGTAAAACAGAGTTCCTTCCAGCTTCCTAATAGGACTACTGAATAATTTAACCACGCGAAATTCTTGTGAAAAAGTTCCACCAGGACAGCCGATGTCTGGATTCCATTTACGCGTACCACTGTCCTCTGTAATTTTGCTTCTTGAGTCGGTCAGTGTGAAATTTTGGACTAATTATTCAAACCCACAACGGAAAAGAAAGAACGTTACATTTTAAACAAAATAATTTTAAATATGTTTAAATTTATTTTTAGATAATTGCACCTCATTGTTCTATTTATTTTGCTTCAGTTATTGGCACTCAGCGTATTTTTTGTCTTCAATTTATACTTTCTTCCGTAAGACTTATTACTTTGATGCCACACAAAATGCTGCCATTTGAGTTCTTACAACCCTTCACACATCGCATAATATTTCTCACATTTTCAAGTTAACCCTTTACATGCTGCGATTTTCACTATAAAATTATTTTGTATTTTCATATTAAATTATAAATTCACTACGCCGGGTGTTATATATGGTAGATTGAAGTGTTGAGAGATGGTAGAACTGGTTTTTCTTCGCTCATAATATCTATTACATCAGTCTATATAACGCGTAACATGCAAAATATTAATATACCTGCTTCTGAACAGGCTATTGTATTACTCTATATGGTACGAATGTAAAGTTTCGCTTACTTTATCAAAATCACTAGCTATTAAAATTACTTTCTGGTAGTTCGTTACCAGTTCTTTTTCCTTACATACATATTTTATGACATAGGCGTCTTCTGAAGAACATCAGAATAAGTAATAGGCCTACTCAATCCATTATGCATACACCCTTATACCTAGACCGTTTATGTAGATCATCAATTTGGTCTACGTAGGATTTGAGGTTTTCACGGTGGAGAGTCGAAAGATGGCTGTCTTCTGGGTTTTAGCGCCGTGCAGTCTGGTAGAAGAAGGAAGATGAGAGCTCATCGCCCTGATGATGGAGGCAGTAAGGGCCTCTGAAACGTTTTTAAGCTTCTACCACACTACACGACGCCATTGATTTGGTCTTAGTGTGTAGTTCTTTTAGTCGTCAATAAGAGACTGTGAAGTGACTGTACAGGTGTGTTCGGAAGTGACATGAGATGTGACTACTCTATTGTAACAAACTACTGTAAGTAATAATATAATAGCATCATGATTATACGGGGCGGATGTGTCAAGCGAGAAATTTATTAACAAGGTTAAACCCGTCCAGTTACATGTATCATTGTTATAACTTCCGATACATTCCGCCAGCATGGTAGAAGGGAAAAATTTGCTGTTATTCTTTTCAGTGTTGTTTCCAGTAGGTCATGATGTTTCATCGCCATGTTGTGCCCACTAGACCGTGATGGAGATTTCTGATATGTTGCGCCTGTTGTTTCAACTTGTGTCCATATGTGCCTCTTGGTCAAAATTCATACATTTTAACATCTTGGAAATTCGTCCTGTAATTTGGGAATGTGTGGGTTACAAGATAAATATTACAATAAGGAAATCATTTTATTATTTAATACGCTAGTTTAAAATTCTAGTTGCTCTCTGAACATAGTAAATTACACGCTTTAGTAATATTGATTGTAGTATTTAATGTGAAAGCATTGTTGCCTTCAAATGTTTCGCTTCTCTTTGCTTTCATCCGTATGCGTTAGTGACATTGGTTTCAGGTTTAAATAACTCAACAGTCTACAAAGAAGTTTGCGTTAAGGAGTATTTTGATTGTGTCGTCTGTGTGCCATACGATATTATATGATGCTGTATCAACTGTCGCATTACGACGTATTTTCATTGTACTAATGCGCGTTTGTTTGAATTTATTTTGTTAAAATGTACTCTTACAATGTGCTGAAATTTGTTCATTCTGTAGCTTATTAAATCGTGGTTTTACTCAGGTTCTTGACGTGGATAACGGCACATTGAAATACATCATGGCTGCACCATCCAAGTCCATATGTAATCATCCACATATTTACTATTCATGGCCGTTTGAACACCTCATTCGGTTTTGTGTAACCTCTGTTGTAGAAAATGTCGTGAGGTAATCTAAAATTGGTTCCTCGATCAAATTTGGGATGCAGCATGTCTGATATACTCCCACCGAAAGTACGAAATGCCGATTAGGTATGGAAACGGAAATTGTGGAACAATAACTAATAGATACATTTTATTCTATTTTTGACTGTGTCCTAACTCTTTCTGTCTATTGTTTCTCCTTCCTCCTTCTTCGCCACCACATTCACTGCAATGAAATTTACACACGCACTACGTGTTATCAGTTATCTTCAACATATTTCACTGTCCGAGTACTGTAGCCGTAGTGTGTTTTATAAGCCATTCACACATCAGAAGGCATGTCCAAGTGCCTTGTGCCTTTTGTAATTATTAGCGTATACTTCAAAATTTCAAATACTGTGCTGCTGTTATTCCCTTGCAATAGATGTCTGGATTGTTATTTTTATTCAAGCGATATATGTTTACTTATTTTAAAACTTTCTAACAGCATTGTATCAACTTCGGTGGTTGCATAGTAGTAAATGAGATGAGAACGTAATTTGCTGTGAGATACGTGGGAATATTGTTTTTATTAGTAGAGACATTTAAATGACAGTTGAAACAGAATTTATTAATTATTAAATGAACGGAATAATAAACAAGAGATGTAACAATATTAGTGTCGATGTAACTGAGGAGTATTATTATGAGTAGAATTCTACAGTGTTCACTTTTCTCCTTCACGCATTCTGCTTTGAACTCATGGATTCTCTTTTTAATCTCCAGACGCAAGAAACTAAACATGAAGACAAAGTGTACGCTGTTTAAAAATTTGGCCAAGTGCCTCTTCTGCATTCTTCAGTACTCCCGTTTAAATTCTGCCATTTGTTTGATCGCTTAACTCTAATTGTGTCTCGCAGTTTTGTCGCAATGCTTGGGTGGAATGGTGGTCGGGTGTACTTGGATTGAGGGCCTGAGCAAAACCACAGAAAGATCAGCCATGCTTTTCAAACCAAGGGCGTTCGAAATTCAAAACAGACGCCTTGTCCCAGTTGTATTAATGTCTTTTTCATATTTTCGTTTCAGTTTATAAATATGTTAATATATCCTCCTTCAGGAAACTTGAAACATACCTTCTTCCTTTTCTTAAAATTGTTCCTTGTTATTCTTGTACCAGGAAACGAAGACAAATGCTCCATGTACCGTATTTATTCAATGGAAGAGTGAATTATGTAGTAACACTAGTGGTTTTAGGTTCTTCTCACCACGAAGTAATACAAGTCTTTTGCAGTGAATATTAAATTGTCAGGGTAAAGAATGAGTTGGAAGATTTGCAAAGAAACAACACGAGGGGCTATACAGGACATAATATATATAACAAGAAGCATAAGTTAGAAAGAACGTACATGTAAAATGGATATTAGATCCCATAACAAGTATAAACTATTTGTTTTTAAATTTGTTACTTTTTAGCCAATGTGTATATTGACAGGTTTCTGCTTTTCTGAGTAACTTATTGTAAGGTCTAGACGTACATTTCCTCAAATTAATATTCACCTAAGTGAAGTAGAAATAACATAAAACTGATTTCATATAAACATATCCGAAACAAGTATTCTTCTGCAGGTTTGAATGAATTGTATAGTATTTAATGAATTTGTATGAAAGGTAGAGGTCACGTAGCGTCGAGTGATATGAGACGTTCTATCAAGACTGTTGCCCGTAGGGACTGATGAATACCACGAAAGGTACCAGTTTTGTGGCTGGAAGTCGTACCTGACATCTCCAGATTATAATTAATAGTGATTCAGATATATTTCCCTTATTGCTTATAAAGGATTTTGTTCCGATGATGTCATGTTATCACCACACGCAGAACTTTTACAGCTGGAAGGTGACAGAACATAAAATGTCACATTTACTTTAAGTCGTGTAATTACGTATTTAAATTTACTGCGACGGGACATAAATTACATAATTTTCCTGTAGTATCATAAAACAATGGATAATATGTGTTATTTAGCCCACTGTTGCTCTAGAGACGTGAGCACTTTGTATTGCGAGGCGGTTGACAAGTAGAAAGTACCCTCTGCGGTCGAGGTGTAAATTCTCACCCTGAACTCAGCGGGGAAGTAGAAAGTTAATTGTTCACAGTTGGTAATCGTGTTATTAATTCTGTAAGCGAGATTGCGATAAAGGAACTACATTTAACATCCAGTACATACGAATTTCAGACCAGCTTTACAAATACTGCAGTTAGTCCTGTTCTGGAAACGTCTCACTCGGGATGCCGCCATAAATTCTATTTTGTTTTCGTATATAATTGCATCAGCATCATCCTTTTATTAAGTCTCGATCATAAAAGTTGTGTTGTTTACATGTGAGTTATTTGGTTCCTTTATGTGTTAATTGGTAATACTTTTATCATCTGCAGAGTTAATTGGTGCCAATGAATGAGTGAAATTGCCTTAGCGTCATGCTGATAATATTTTAATTTTGACGAACGTAAGAATTCTGAAATCAGAAATGTTGAATATATTCAATTTTTTTCCTCAGTATTTTAATCTTATAACACAGTTAATCGACAAGTCTTATCTTAAAGTTATTCATTATATATAATTTGATTTATGGCACTTCGAAAGCCATAAACGTAAGGCGTTTAGGTCATGATTTTCTTCGTTCGTCTGATAGACGTCCCTTTATAACCGAGCTGGCTCCAGTGACTGTCACAGCTAATTACACAGCACGGCAGCTCGTTTCTTTTTTACTGACCGCCAAACCTTCGTAGTTTCCACATTTTTGGCATAGGCCTACTACATGGTGATCGAAAAGTCACGTAACCCTTGTCAAAATATGAGTTGATGGTTGCGATTCAATTCAGTTTTATTCGAAAGGATTAATAGACACGCATTGTCGCTGTGACTGCTCATGTCACGTCGTGTTGTACTACTCGCACCAGTCCCGTCAGTTGTCTTTTTACAGTCGAAGTGCAAGGATGTCTATTCCCCGATTCTTCTGAGCTATACAGATGGACAATATCTCGCCTGGTAAACCGTTTTCATGGCACAGGAAGCGTGTAGTACAGAAACCGTTTGATGGAAACTAGTTTTAAAGAATTTTTACAAGGAGCATGTGTTTATTAAACAAAATTAAGTTTTTTGTTGTAGTTCAGTAATTATCTTGTTTGGAGTATCGTTAAAGAGGCAGGCTGGAAGGTTACCTCGTATTGATGTGTGGTGTGATAAATGGGTTGTATGGTCTACAGGTGAGCGCCTGACAGCCTGCTGTTACTTGTATAAAATAACCATCACACTGCTTGCAGTTAAATTAAAGTTTATGTAATATTTAAAAATAGGATAGAGTTTTATCTTGGGTAGATAAATTATAAGTCAATTTTACTCTTGTAAATGTAGGCTACTGTCCTAGAATTCTGAGAAGAATTTGATTAATAAAGATAAGACAAGTGTCATTGCTGACTCTGACATTTTGCATAGTTCCAGGAATTTATCCAGCCTTGCATAAACTTAGAATGATGAGCTTAAGAATTTGTACTCCTCCCCCAGTATTGTCAGGGTGATTAAGTCGAGAAGAATGAGATGGCCTGGGCATGTAGCGCGCATGGATGGGGCAAGAGGTGTGCACCGGGTATTGGTTGGGAAGCCTGAGGGGAAGAGACCGCTGGGGAGACCTAGACATAGATGGGAGGATAATATCAGGCGGGATCTATGGGAGATAGGAGCCGAAGGAGACTGGATTTTGTTGGCCCAGGACAGGGTCCGGTGGAGGGCTTTGGTTAATTCGGTGATGAACCTTCGGGTTCCGTAAGCCATCTAGTTAGTTAGTTGCATAAACTTAACACGCATTTCTTCAAAAGTCTGTTTGTCTCTGAAGAATAAGGCAGATAATATATCGGTTTGGTTGACTGTACAGCGCCAAGCAGGAAGTCGCCTGAATTTAGGTGCAGGGAGGAAGTGTGGAAATTTGGTTTGCCCCCAGATTTATATGGCGTCACGCCCCCGGCCCGCCCCGGCGTTTCTTTAAAACAATAGGGAGGCATTCTTTCTAGCTCACATGTGCTTATTCATCCACTTCAGATGGTCACGGATAATGGAAAGTAGGGCTGAGGGGATTAACTTCTTTATTGCCGACGAAGTGTGAAGTAACTCGCGGTTTCTCAGTTGCTCAAATCATCAATATATACCCCCTGTGACTGAGAAAAAGTTCTTGTTGGTTTGTGACGGCTTGTATTATCCCCACTGCTTAATCAAGCACCAGTCAGAAAGACGAATTCATGACCTCGACAGAGGTGAGTGGTTATGTCCATGACTCGGCCGCTGTACCCTGGTTAGAGGTCATCAGAGCCAGTCTGGATTCGGTGGCGAAGAGACAAATTAATTCCCTACCGGTAGTCGAACCCCGACGATTGCCAAGCTCTTATTGTAATGGGTGGCTTTATATGTACTTAGGCATATGCGCACGTTTTTGAATATTTAAAAAATTAAATTATTCGCAGTCATACAAATATTAGATTTGTAAATACAGTTTACTCAGCTACTCAGCTGTGAATTTTCGTGTCGCTGCATTGCACTTCTTTGTGCATCATCTTCAAAATCATCTTAAAATAATTAGTTAAATCAGATGAAACAAAAATAATATTTAATTACCTTGGCAGGGAAGATGGCAAAAAATTAGGTCATATATTTCTCCATTCTTATTTCGTGGTCTATTACACTACTTTGCAGTGCTCGGTAAAGTAGATCACTTAAAATCCCAGTGAATTTTAATTAATTTTTGTGTACAGATTTTACATATAGAGACTGTTAGTCTTAACAACTATATGATGTTTGTTTTATTATAAATGAAACGTCAATAGTGACGGAGTGATGAAAACACTATTTTTTTTAATTTATCGCTTGAGAGTATTTTTAAGGGTTAAGTAATGACACTGCGATTTCTTTCGCTTGGCAGGGAATCAGAAGATGCTATGAATACGTTCTTACAAAAGTAAGGTTAACTAAAGCTTCGTTTAAAATTATAATATCTTACCGGAGACATTCCAGTGCTCTGTACTTGTAATTCGTGCAATTTTTACAACTCAACAAAAAGTAAAGAATTTAAAATAAACAGAAACCTTTCACACAACTGCCTCAGTGAAACGAAACTAAATTATCTCCATGGACAAAAAAAGCTGATGGTCGCTCTGCTAGTCAAGAAATTTCCCGCATTCTATGGAACCAATCGATTTCAGTATCTTGTTTACAGGATCCTATCCTGAGCCTCATAAATTCAAACCACACCCTCACATCCTATTTCCTTAAGTTCTGTTTTAATATTATCTTTCCATTTCTTCCTAGGTCTGCCGAGTGGTATATTTCTTTGAGGCTGCCAACCAAAATATTGTACGCGTTTCTCAGTTACCCCCAGATAGAACAATGTTATTATTTACAGTTGTGTACTTTGTGGACACATTTTTCGAATCTTGGCTTGTGTGTTAGCAGTTCTGAACAAAAAAAATTCGTGGTAATTTTTCCCGTGTCCTGGAGAAATACAGACGTACGGCCTTGAATCAGCATCTTATTCATTAATTTTGCTTATGTTACATTATGCCTGCAGCTGATACAATGTCGTTAAATAAGTTAACATTAGCCAATGCCGCCTTCAGAAATCTGACAGAAAATAAGCAATGTAGTCTCTCCCCATGTCACTGCTGTTTGTCTTAAGCCTAGCAGAACAATTGTGGGATGGAGAGATTTAGGCATAGACAACATTGGCTCATTTCTTAACAGGAGTCAAACCCCTGGCAATAAAACTAGCATTATAAGAAGGAATTGTGAGTAATTCTTGTCAAACCTGAAATCTGATTCAGGCCTATCTGTAGACTGTGTAGTATTATAATATATCTTACCTAAACGCTCTCTTAGTCAATTAATTATTCGAATTTGAAACTCTGCCTTCAGAGTCACGTATAAAAATGAGTTACCTTGAATTGCAAAAGTCATCATGATCACTTGATGAGAAAACATTCGCTAAATGCCTAATCACACATTTGCTTCTGCTGAATAAGTGTCTGCTTCTTATGTGATAAATAATACCAAGAACGACGTAATATACGGCCCCCTGTCAAAGAATGTGGCAGCTTATAATATTCTAGATAAGAAGGTTTGAGCTCAAATCTTTCTGCACGTGTGTGGTCTATGGATTCTTCCATATACGAACAGCCATCAGTCATAACATAGCACTGTCATAATATTGACCACGTAAAGGGTCTGCAAACAAGTGAAACTGTTGTTCTGATTTATTGCTACTGACTACTGCCCCGTTCTCTGAAAGGTCACGGGCACTGACGTGTTTCTAAAAGAAAAGTCTGGATTAATGTATTTCATAACATTAATGTTTTACATTCGGATAATATACAGTTGCTACTGAGTAAAGTCTAAGCTCGTTCAAATTGATGAAGACGCATTTACACCTACATCGGTTCTGCGAGTAATCAAATACAAACACCCGTTCTCCAAAATCATAAAACAGTTGTCAGTTTTGACAAATTTATTACAACACTAACTTGGAAATGGCTGCTGGTATCGTCGTTCTGAACTACATGTTTCGATTATATATATTTATTCATACTTATACCTCAACACACAACTTCACGGTATTGTCTTTTTTATTATTCTATTCTGTTATATTTTTTATTAGTATTGAAGCAAATTAATATGCGTTGAAGTTTATGTATGATCCTGATGATAATTTTATGTGATCGAAACGTGTTGTTAAGGATTAAACCAGTAACCAAGATACGACGTTGCAATAAAACGGTAGGAACTGAGGATTTATGTGTGCTAGCAACAGTTTATTATTATTATTAGTGTTCTGTCTGACGACAGGTCCATATGAACAGGATCATTCCATCCTTTTCTCGGACTGGGACCTGTTCATATACGTTCTTGGCAGATGATCCAGAAGTGGTTTGCCGTTGCCTTCTTCTGTGTGTGAATGGAGTAATTGTTGGGATGCCACGGAGAAACCGGGGTAGCCCCCGGAGGAAATCTCCGTGTTGCCTACACCACGGCCTTGCCCAACACAAGTTATAAATTCGGGCACCGCCGAGAATCGAACCCGAGACCCCAGGATTACAAGGCCAGCATTCTAACCGCTAGACCACCGTGGCGGTTAGCAACAGTATGTTCGAATAAATGTAATATTAAACAAAACAGGATGCTGCAATACAGAAAAATCTCTTTGTTGTCTTTCTTCTGTCCTGTCCGTAAGTCGGCGGTGTTGGGAAACAAAGTGCTGTGAAGACTATTTAGAGCTGAGAGAGAGAGAGAGAGAGAGAGTAAGGAGGAGGATTGAGGAAATTAAATAATAAGATTCACATTTTGTTTTCTTCAGAAAATATTATTAGGAGGTTCAAATGAAAGAGAGACTTGTAACACGCATGAGAAAGTAAGAAATGCATGCAAAATACTGGTCGGAAAACCTGAACGGAAGAGCCCTGAGCAAACAGGAGGGATCATTAATCTAATCTGAGGTTATTTATGAACTGCCTCTACACCGTTGGCCCGTGAAACATAGGTTGGGAACCGAAATGTGTAAATTCATCTCGCGTCATAGGAAACCACTTGTCGTTGTTGACATGTCGCATCTTGTATCTGACCTAGCAATTGAACCATGACTGCTGTCGCCACTGTGTTGGCATGTTTCCTGGAATCTGATGTTCGTCACGAGGCCAGATGATAAGACGTTTTAGCATTGACCCTTTAAAGACGGGAGGATGTCCATACAAGGTAGCGGATCCACATCAAAAGCAACATTAACAGACTTTATCACTGCACGTTCCATCTCAAGATCGACCACTGACACTCCATGCAGTAGCGCCACAAGTATAATCTGTTTTGACGTCTCATTTGGAACTTCACGGTAATATAAGACGTCACGCCGGTTTGCACTTTTCGGCGAGAACACAGAAGATTTCGTGATTTCACGTTTTTTTCTCATTCTATGTATTACGTAAATTTACACTGTATCTTGGCGAGATATGAGCTATGAAGCTGTTTGTCTGGACCGTTGGTATCTGCCTACAATTTCACGTGACGTTCTTAACCAGAAGACCAATTTCGATAGTGTGTTAAACGACTCTTTTCAGCTTTGTAGGCTTATGTAAATAATCAGTTGTGAAGTATATGGAAGGGAACAAAATTGGCGTATTTTATTGAATTAACCATGGCATGTGAATGGAGGGACTAACATAAACCACAGACGGGATAACCGGCCTCAGGACAGAGATCTCCCGAGTATGGTGCAGGAGACCTAGCAACAGAGACCACGCTATGCAAACATTGGCGTTAGACTGAATACAGATAATAGATCAGGAATTAGGTGTAAGGAGGCGTTGTATAATTTTTCAGAGTTAGAAAGAATGACGATTATTGCTGAAACCTAGTCTAACAAAAGTAAAAGAGACGGGTTTTCTATTCACTGAGAGGGAGATTGCGTCGTGTAACCTGGCAGATACTGACCGACATTTGAGACGAGCTTGCTGTCTCCATCATCAGGGTTTGAAGATGAATACGTAATGTTTTCCGTAATGTAAGTAACTACTGAGGTATATACACGACGTTAAAGCCTAGAACAACAGTATTGTCATCCTCACCGCCTTGAAAACCCACATTCTGCTCTAATTTTCCCCAAGTCTTCCAAGCCATGCGTCTGCAATTAAACTGCAGGTATTGTTTATTGTCCTGGAGTTATTTATGTAGCGACAAGTTCCTTGAAATGTGTCAGTAGTTCTTATAAAGTTTTTAACAAGTCTTTGTTACGGATTTGGGTTAGAGCAGCTGGTAGCTTATCACAGTGTCAGTCCAGTAATGCGATAAAGAATAGTCCAGGCGCCTGTTTGGTGTCTGCGACGATCTCATGCTCTGACACATCTGTACTCTGCCCATCACGCCACAAAAACTTGATTTATTTGTTTTTAATTATAAAGTTTCTTGATTTGTGAGCGAGACAGTAGGGTATCATTGCCTTCAGATATGAATGCAGTCCTAGATTGGAAAGTATTATTACTCAGTAACACAGCAGGATTCGTTGTTGCGTATTACCATCGTAAGGAATTCAGAAAAGTACAAACAGTTTCAAAGGACTCTGATATAGTTAAGTATTTTCTAGTTCTTTGTCGGCGTTTACTAATTCCGCAAGTTTTTGAGGCTGGAGCTCAATGCATAACTTCGGTTTTTGGTCAAAAGCGGCGTTGAATGTTTGATGTTAACCAACGTTTCAGCAAACCCTGCAGCTGCCATTTTCGAGGTTTAAAATCTAGCGAAATTTGTAATGAACTTTCAGGCGGAGAATTTCTTGGCCATGTGAGCGACAATTAAGTTCTCAAAATGCCCCATGGAGTTGGTTACAATATATTTGTCGTTCTCTTATATTATAATTCTTTTATTTATATTATTATTATGCTATTAGTGTTTTAATCGCGGATTGGCTACTACAGCGGCTTTTATCGGACAAGAAGTGTATTTGAAAACATTTCATGGCACTTGTACGTGAAGCAGCAGACGAAACAAGAATTACAATTTTTTTAAAAATTCTTTTTTGGGAAGAAAATAATTGAGTATGTAGAAACTAGTAACAAATTGTTTCGCCTGCTTGGTTTCAAGTGATCTCGTGCCGGATTGATCAGCGGGCCGCGAGTTGGAACACTCTGGCTTGCACAGAGACATGATGAAAAGAGAACAGCAATAGGGAACACTTGTTTAATCAACTGACAGTAATACTCTGCAAAGAGGATTGCTGCCGTCACATGCCGTGTCACACGTCTTCGGGCGGGGAAACAACAGGCCTGCTGGACATTCTCGTTGTTTCGACGTGAGCCTTTGGACTCTGATTTCGCAGGCTTAAGTGGTCGTTGCTGATTTCTGGTTTGGTTAACAAAACTTCTTCGTATACATTGTTTTTACAGCATCGAATGTTTGACGAATGTAAATGAGTTGAAAAAAACGTGAATGAAGGAATGTCTTTTGCTTGAGGAAGTAGGGAAACCACGAAAGCCTGAGGATATTTTGTCCCTCGGCTGAGGTTCGAGGCTGGGATTGTCTGAATAGAAGCATGAGTGCGAAGCCTAATTTTCATTGTCATGGGAGAAACACTGGCTTTTGAATTGCACAGTCTTGTACATCTCCACATACATTAACATCTCTTTTATATGTAACATAATGACCCCGAAGTGAGTATTTACGAAAAGGTACCTAAGGCTAATTGCTGATTAATTTTTATTCCAATTTCTAGATCTCTCTCTATCCAAGATGCCATAACCACCTTCCATTATCTAAGAAACTAATGAAGACATTTACAATTAATTACCCACAGCTGAAGTCTGGCATCAAAAGCATCTAGAGAGGATACAAGAGGACAGTTGTCCTGCCTCACCACTTTAATGAGCTCTCTTCTCTTCAGATTTACACTTCTGACTAGCCCTGAAAGACTGATGAACTTAAAAGAGGATTCGGGAATCGATATGTGTACTTAGGCCACTATTGTGTTAACTTAATAAGGACTAACAGAAGTGCGACGTAAGGATTAACCCGGCACTTCATACATAAACAACACGCGGCAAAGAAATCTTCCCTTAAACCTCAGTTCCGCATTAGTGGGGAGTTTCTGGTAATTAGTTGAGTCAACTGCTACGTCTTTCTGTACTGACACAGTCTGTCTGGTAATCAGGGGTGGCCATTCCTCTGGGAGTTCAAACATCACATTTTTATTGAGATTGTCTGTGACCATGTCACAACTCAGTTTACTAGATTGGTAACAATTTTGATGCAGATACGGAGGGTGGCTCCAAGTATACTGAGTAGGCGTTCACGGATAGCCGACAAAGGGTGGTCCTCCAGCTTGGTTATTGGTTGCCTTAAAAAAATACCATGCTACAAAATGTTACATCGGGCCTCGAATTTGAATTGATTCTTTGGCTGTTCATCTTAACACAGTGATAAAACTTCAGATTCCTTAAAGGACAAAAATTATTTGACCAAGAAGAACCTGGTTGCGTGGACTTTGTTGCATTCCATTAACTTCTTTGCAGCCTCATGCAGGTTAAAATCAGAGGAGATTTTGGATGCTGTTCATGTTCGTCCGTTGCTTTTGGGAGCAAACCGTTGCCAGAGTTGGCCGATGGCGATCATCAGATACGAGTCCCGCCCCCGGGATATTTGAGCGACCCAACGATCCAGTTCTGTTATCAGTGCCTCTGACCTCACGCACTGCTTCTCTCTCATTGATCTGTCGCACGCGTGTTACCATCGCATTTATATCTCCATAGAGCGGAGTCCTTCTTGATAGTCACTCGGCTACAGAAGAAATGCCGTAACGTAAAGCTCTTAACTGTTCTAGACCCGGTAGTAGACGGAAGTGAGTGGTCAGCTTCACGCCATGGATGTTGCTCCGTGTAGTCTGGTAGAAATTTACCGACGTTTCAGACATGCTTGCTGTCTGATTATGGAAGCAACAAGCACCTCTGAAACGTCGGCCCGTTTATACCAGACTACACGGAGCAACATCCTAGAGGATAGACAACTTTAGATTCAACATTTGCCATTTATCCCGTAGCAAACAACTGACTGAGGTATCCCGGGTCACTGTCATTCCAGGGCTAGGGATCAGATAGAATTGGATAAGAAGCGGATGTGTCTCGTTTTAAGGCGACACAGCTTTGAAATGTGGAGGGCCTACTGAATAGGCCCCCCACTGTTCCTAACCGACCACGACGTTCATCACCGTCCAGAGGACAGCACGGTCTCGTCCCTTCCCAGACATCGTAACGAAATTTGCCTAACAGAAGTACAGATTGTTCGAGCTTGTGCATCCCTGCGGTAATATTTCGCTCTGTGTCGGTCTCCTCTGTGTGTTTCGGCTGAGGTCAGGCAGCTCCCGTATCATTATTCAATGATCATCCTCTTTTTGAGAGGGTTTCAGTTCAAGCTTGGAAAATGTCGGTCTATCGCACTTCCGCTCGGCAGACGCCACGGAGTTCCTGATATCGCTGGGGGTGTCTGCATGCAACTGACCCAGCTAGAGAGTGAGCACTGGAAAGCCTATCTGTTTGGATTGATCAGATCATATGAAAAAGAAACGTTTCACGCATGGGCCTGTAACTCAGTGTTAGAATTTTCTGAGTATCCGATAGTTTATTCAGATGATGAATAAATTGCCTGTAATTTTGGAACCGGGAGATTCTCTTTCGTATTCCCAAATTTCCGTCACTTAAACCTGAGTCGCTTCAGTGTAATACACAATAATTACATTTATCTAGGATGCATGTTAATATTATCCTCTATCCATGTATTATAAGTTGTCTCGTGTTATGGGGTTTATAAAAGAATTTTCTTGGGATCCGTATAGTCAGGTAGAAATTGACCGACGTTTCAGAGTTTTTACTGCATATATTATCGCCCTATTGGAGGAAGCAGTAAACGTCTCTGAAACGTCTGACAATTTATACAGAGGACCTGCATATTCAAGTAAGAGAGAATTTATGCAGTAGGTGCTAGGAAGACGAGTATATTATTAAGTGAAGGCACATTTTTGCACGTGGGCCGGAAGTAGCGATGGACTCGTAGAGCGTACATGAAGAAATGAAACAAACATTTTTTTTCGATTAGTGCAACAAAATTGAGTTTTTGTCTACTCGGACAGATATTCAATAAACAGCCCTATATTTAGCAAATTTTGCATTTATTATTGAATAAATTATCCGTTAAGAATTAAGAATCGAAGACTTTTTAGGGAGAATATGATGTCTACTAAACACAGACATTGAGCAATTATCTTGAGTAAATTTGGAAATTATTACTAAATAAATTAGCATTCACGGAACAAAAAACTGAGACTTTTTTAGAGGTTCGTAATTGTGGGTTGCTGCTACAATAGATCTGTAATGAATGCAAAGTGGATTGCCTTATTAGACGTTTCGAGGCTGTATTACAATGAATTTTTCATGCGATTAAAATCTGCCATCGAAACTTTCCCGGTGCCAAGAAAGAACAGATTCCTTCTCAACAAATATTAATCCTAGGCTGTGAAGTGGAGCTGTGTTTCAAGATTGAAGACTTTCCCCTTCATTGTTATTCTATGTCATACGAAATAAGGACACTGCTTTTTATCGATTTCTTCTAATAGAGGTGTCTCGTTTATTTTTCTGTCCAAATAACAAGTTTTCAGAGTGATCCACGTGGATAAGCGAGCGAACATTTACCTCCATCCGTTTCCGTTATAAATCAGTTTATGTATAAACATGAATTTGCGTTATTTGGTACGAAGGATTCGACATCGAAACAAAACTTAGTTGGATATTCTGTTTATTTCATAGGTCTCATAGTAAAAGTTATTGGCCAGTTGATTCTGATTTGAGAAGAAGGGATTTTGTTACAATTTTCATTTTATTCTTTTTCATACCGAAGTCTTAATTTATTATCGCCATTGCCATCACAGACACAAAATAAGGACAGATTTTTGGTTCTCACTGGGATAATGCGCCTTGAAGTCTGGTAGAAGGTCACTGACGTTTCAAATTTGCTAACTGTCTCCATCATCAAGACGATGATACGTGATAATAAAAGCAGTAATTCCTCTGAAACATCGATAAAATTCCACGATGATTACTCATTACACAGCGCTATTTCCATTTAAGAAAGATTCAGTCTTATTATCTTCGAGTAGCCACTCTGAGATACAGCCCACTCTCCTTATCGGTATGACACTAAGGAGAAAAGGACGGCCTTTTAAACAAGTTTTAATTCATAGGTTTCAGTATTTTCCATCAATATCTGCCCGTTAATCCAAACAAGTTGGATGAAGAAGCATTTTTGACTTCTATTCGGGAGGTGTCTGTTCAAAATAAAGATTCGGACATCAACTCATGGCTGATGGATTTTATTGTTTTTCTCACAATATTTAGACGAATGTTTTAATAAAACGTTAAACAATTTTCCAGCTGTTTTTTCCCCAGTCCCATCAAGTTTACCAAATTTAATCGTTCTTCCATATCATTACGGGTTTGGAAAATTTTAGGGTTTATCTGTTCCACTCATCAACCCATGAAACATTGCCTTGAAGTTTGCAACATGTGACGGATATCTCAATTCATACCCGCCCCGAACTGTTTAGAATTAGGTGTTGTTCACGTACTAGTGTGAACAAAAAACATCTTATGGGTCCGTCCATGTCTGTCTGTTGCGTTTTCCACAACAGTGGGGCGGGATATCCCATCGTTTTAACCCAGTGCGCAACACAGTGAAATCCAAGTGTTCCTGTTGTTGCAAGAATAACTGAAGTCGTAACAATGACCTGGGATGACTTCACTGCAAGAATGACCTCAGGTCTAACATTGGCCTCGAATCACATTAGTGTAACAGCGATCTACGTCGTGATGTGGGGGTGAAGAACACCCTTGGAATGTCATTGTCCTGCAGAGTACAACTCCCCAGTGTTTTTACCTGTTTCTGCATGCGGGTGCCTGTAACTAACTCCGTAATGTAGAAACTCTCTTAAGAAATTAATAATACGTTCGGAAAGTCAAGAAAATTTCTATCTTTTGAGCTACTTGAAGGTTCATTACGAAGTTCGCAAAATGACCGCTTGTTTCATTCTCCTCCCACGTCTTTCTTTCCGTGATCATTTTTACACCTCGTTTCGTGTCTCGGGATGTTGAGTCGCGTTTTAGTGCGTCGCGGTATGTAAAGTTTTTGAGTCTGTGGGGGGGGGCGTGTGAACATTTGCGTGAAATAGAAACAGAAATTATCGCAGTGGCTGGGTGGGTGGTCTGCTCGCACAGTAGCGGATGGCGCCTGACCGCGCCGTACGTCCCGCCTCCAGATACGCGCTGCTTCGGCGGCGGAACACGATTAGAAACAGACGCCTGACTTGCGTACCAATTACTTAACGCTTCCATACACGTTGCTTCTTGTGCGTTATGTGCACTAAATTTATAAAATGAAAGCGTAATGTGGAGATAGAGAACTGAGCTACGGTAGGATTTTTATCTTCGCCACAACGTATAGGTCGGTTTTGAGGCCAATCCAACCCCCTTGTCTAAATTTTACAGGGTTTATTTCCTGTGTAGCAAAGCGAGTTTAAGTTTTCCCAGGTACGTAATTGAGGGTCTACAATTTTCCTAAAATATGTAGGTCGGGTTTGACCTCAGAAATTTGTCTGAATTTCAGTGTGAAATGGTATAGGTGACATGGGTTGTATTTCAGAAGTTTCCATCCTAAGCTGCCTTGTATCCAGTAGGTACTGGGGGCTTTATCCCCTGGGAAAGGCGGTCGAAACGTGAAGCTGACCACTCATTTATCACCCGAAAACCCCTTCATAAGACGACAAATGTTATTTCTCCTTTATTGAATTCTGTGTTACGCGATTTTCTTGTACATCAAACGATCATTGGAGTGTCAAATTTTACTTCAAGTATCGGATGCGATCAGTGAGATTCAAACCTGGTAAATCTGGAACGGTGAGATTGAGTCGGGAAGAGAAGTCGTAAGCATCTGTGGCGCCGGAAGGTCCACGCTTCGCCTAGCACCCCTCAAGAAGACAGACAAAAACAGTCAGCCGCTCCTTTATAAGAAAGAAACCAAACAAGACCGCGTTCACAAAAACAAAGAGGACCCGTTCTTCAGCGGATTCCTTGAAAAACTCTTGAGCTGTGTGTTCATAAAAGATGATGACTGAGGTACCACAATTATGAAGATGCTTCTGAAGACACCGCGCTCTGCTTGCGTCACAGCAGCGGCTCTGGTACGTGCCAATACTCCAAATTCTAATTAGATTTCTTTCCAGAAAGACGTGCTTCTTCGCTGTCTCATTAGTCTGATAATGGAGCTCTTAGGACGACAAACAAAGCGGGATATTGCAGGTAGCTGGTGACTGCCTGCAGACTGGACACCGGGGTTTGATTCCCGGCAGGCAGACAACCGCACTGGGCCCACGCGACATCCCATTCTTTTGCATACCGTATGATTATTAAGATCTTAAAAATGTGTGTGCAACTGACCACTTATACAAATATTATGCCAAGATTAAGAATGTGTGGAGCTTTACCTCCACTCATCTTATAGGACTGTTACCACCCAGCCTCTTATTCGACAGGTATCGGTATTGCTTGCATAATGCACCAATCATAAATATCTGCATACACAAATAACCTCTGTATTTGATACAGGTCTACTGCGTAATTTGAACGTACACGACAACAGTATTGGTTGCACCGCTACTTCATGAGTGAACTGAATAGCTTCAGATTCCTTATTTAGGAAGCAACAGCCAGATATTGCGTTACCTGAACGATAGGCAGCACGCTTCACATTCATCTATAAGCTCCGTACCACATGCGGCCTCTAGCTAACCTCATGGATCAGTGTCCTTCTTGAACAGTTGCCAGTCGGTTAGCTTGTCGGATATTTAGCCTTTTATGGAGGCCGAAAATAATTATTGTGTTCAGAATGGCCTGCCACTGGACCCTATCCTGAACCAGATTAACCCAGTCCACGCACACATCTGTTTCACACCCATTTTGATATTATTCTACAATCTACCGCTTGGTCTCCACACTGGCCTCGCCTTATCAGACTTTTCGTACAAAATTTTGTGTTTCTACCATGCCCTTCACAACATATCTTCCTTGAGCAGATCACCTGATAATATTTGGTGATGATTACAGACTTTGGAGCTCCTTATTTTAAAGAGTATGATTGTATACTGTTTTATTTCTTGGTTTTTGTCGTTAGTATGAATGGTAATTCCAGACTGCTTTTTAAATTATTTGGTTCTCATTAGTTTAAGTTATCAGCAATTACTGCATAATTAATGACATCATTAGACTTTGGCTTGCGTAGTCGAAGGCCCCGGGATCGTGAGTTTCATTACCGTTCGGTGCATTAAAGTACATATGCCTCAACTCTTCTGTGTTGTATTGCTCTCTGCAGGGACATCCAAGAGGTCTTGCCAAACGCATCTATATCTACAGTTTCAAAATTAATTCTGAATAATAATAGGCCAGAGTGTCTGCTACATGATCCCGTAGCTTACGTACAGAAGGTAAAGAAGAGGCTTGGACCACTTTCGTCGTGCTACTGGGTGCAAGAAGTGTTGGTTCCAAGTGGCGGTCCAGCTAGCTCTGGTATTGATCAGGAGACCGTCTTCAGCAGCGAGGTCAACACTTGTGTACAGTCTACCAAATCAGCCGCACCAAATATTCCTATTGTTCTCCGAGAAGAATGAAGCAAGTGAGAAATGTAGGGTATTGCAAACGGGGAACTAGATCTTTTAACATAGTCCCCTTTTTTTAGACCAGTCATGTGTAGGAGGGTAAGGTAGGCTTGGCACATGGATAGGATGTGGAGACCTGGAGTACACATGACTTTCATATTCAAAGGAAGGTATCCAACTGAAAGATCAAGAAAGAAAATGGATTCTAACATTAAGGTGGACTTTACGGAGACGGATCGTGAGACGGGAAGATGGGTGTTGTCCAATGGAGGAGTTTACTTATAGCGATTATAGACAGACTATATATTTCTACCATTATGGTGGAAGTACGTTAGTTAGTTCAATATAGAGTAGGTGGAACATTTATTTTCAGAAGAAAATAATGTCGGGGAGTTTATTCTAGAGGAAGTGTAACTGGAACGTATAATCGATTGGTCAGACAACTAATACGGAAAAATTGAATCGATATTACCTGTTGAAAAAGAAACCGAGAGACCTGGGCGTAGAATTTATTACGCAATGTAAGAAAATACTCTTCATGGACTCTTTTAGATAAAACAATGAGACGAAAGTCCTTTGAAGCCAAGAAGAAACGCAGGGACAGGCAGGAGTATGAAATGGAACGCAACGTTCGGATGTTCCAACCGTTTAACTGCTGATTTTGATCCGAGGAGTATCAAGAAGAGAAGCCAGTGATGCATTCTCTTCCGGCTGGCTGCAGCTGAGGCGGCATTTGTGTCTTAGTCAAGAAACCATTGTCCGTGTGAAGTGTAGCCGAAGTAACCACCCCTTTCCAGCCCGCGATGACAAGTTGTAATGAAAAGTTCACCCTCCCTCCAACTACCCTTAACAAACTGATGGATCGTGCACAAGGGATGATTACGTCGACACAACCCCTTGAATGCTTGATCTGCTCGCCCCACTGTAACGCATAACAGAAGACTGTGCCCGTGGCGTGTTGGGAATAAAACAACTTAAATTGAAAGGTTAGGTTAGGTTTGTGCCCTGCTACTGGTTTTAAACCACAGGCGTGCTAGGTGAAACTTTATGTGAGCAGTTAATTGTTGTTCATGAAGTGGTAAGACGAGGCTGAATAAATTCAGATAACAAGCAACTTCAACAAATATTATTGAGAGTGATAAAATCAAGAAAATAAGATGGGTGGTACATGTAGCAGGCATGGGTAGATGAAAACTAGATGCATCTTAATCGGAAAACCTGACGTAAAGAAACCACATAGAACATAAGTGTCGATGGGAAAATAATAATAAAATATACCATAAGGAAATATCATATGAGAATGTGGACTGAATTCTGTTGGTTTAGGATAGGAACCAATGGCGAGCTGTTGTAGGGACTGTGATGAAGTTTCTGGTTTCATAAACGATGAGGGATTTTATGATTAGTTGAGCGAGTAGTTGCTACTCAGAAAAGACTGATCCATGATGTTGGTAAAATGGTCTTAGTCTTGTCAGGTGCCTACGTTTTTCACTCTTCTGGCTTCGTTTATGTCGTATGTGGTGTGTCTCCTAGGCAAATGCTTATCGCTTTTCTTTCTATCGGTATTACGATCTGCCAGTGTAACCGCTCGGTGTAAGGAGTTAGAGGACCCAAGGCGAACTGTTCGTCTTGGGCAGAGTTCGGCTTTTCTTCAGTAAAAGTTGTAATATCAGTCTACTTAAGTGTTTTTTTTTTCATTTCCAAAGCAGTTTCATTCCACAATTTTATGGAGAAATTCCTGCTTTTTTGCTTTTAAGTCCTATAATGGGCGGCTTTCGCTAAATAAATCTACAATTGTTTTGTTGTCACCCATCTAACATGTGGCTATAATGTGAAAAATTAAAAACGAAACACGTTAAATGAAGATGGCTGTCTTCTGGGTTGTAGCGCCGTGTAGTCTGGTTGGTGGTTGTCCGCCGACGTGTAGGGCAGAACGGTAATTCATCAACATACGGTGCCAGTCTGGCCGTAGCTAAGTGCTACTCCTCGGATGAGCGAGGTCTGCAAGGGAATGGAAGTATTCAGCGGTTGTACGAACATAAACTGGGAATAGCCGATAAAAGTAGGACTAGGATACTGTAACGGCATTTGCCTGGCAAGATGGGAAAAACCGATAACTTTTTGAGTCTTGAGTATCGGCCGAGCGACTGGTACCGGGTGCCTTTCACTAAATCATTTTGTTGTGTGTTCTGTAATTGAAGGTTGTTCAGTCTTTTTCACTTAAATTTATTGATTTTTTTTATTGCTAACAGTATTAGAATTAGAAGTTTCAGCAGTGTAAACAACACGGCATATATTTATGGACGCGATTCTTAGCAACTTCAATCTATTCAACATTTGTAGGATTTCAGGTATTCAAGGAGGTGAGTCTTAAGACATTTACATGTCTGAGTAAGAGTAAGCTAAGTAGCTGGTGCAGTGTCGTTGTATCTCTGAAGAAACAAGCCTTGTACACGATAGATGCAGTTCTGAACATTTCGCAATTTTTGTTTCGCTGTTAAACTGATGTTTTCAGTCAGAATTGTAGGATCCGAGGGGAAGAATTGTGCTGATACCGCTACTTGATTCGAATTGCTGTGAGGCTCACATCAATCAGGGCGAACCTTGTGATGCAGCAGCCATTTGCAGGGAAGGGTTTTATTTCGTTAATTTGTATTAAGGAAGGAAGGGACTAAAGACCACGAGATAAGGCTTTCACGTCGGTCACAGTTAATAAAGCAGGTCATTCTTAGTCGCTGTCAACTGTGATTTTATCGTCAACTTAACCAGCAGATCGGAAACATACACACAGTGCGAATAATAATCTACTTGTGAATGAATACGACATTCTCGGACCTCAGTGCTACATGTGTAATTAGCCCCAAACACTAGCCAAATACGTTTGTTATTAACAATGTTTGTTATTTTCCACTTATTTTAACATTTGTCACCTCTCCATTATTTCAAGAGGAAAATGGTACTTCCCAGTGCGTTATTTTCTGTTTAAATTCAATTTCAACTGATTATGACGAAGAATAAGTACTTGATCGTGATGTTAGAATTGAGAACTCGAATATCGATCGGAATTATTTAGTAGGTTGGGTAAGTACGGGATTGGGGCATCACCAGGTATCTGCATCTAACTGTCCGCATGATAACGTTGAACCAATTGATTGATTTAATTGTAGTCAACGACAAACTACCACGTGGTCACCCTACCAAGAAGACAGAATTTTCTCCAAATTTAATCTGCCCGTAATTCCATCATGGATTCGGTTTCGATTTCATTAGTTTATTATATTTAGTTATCTGGAAATCATCAAATTGTTCTGTATGTAGATTGTCAAAATAAAATCGCGCATTTCGATGGAATGATTTAATTTGTTGTTGTTCATGTGAAGACTGCAGGCCGGACCAATGTTAGCATTGAACAGTGGCACAAACCGGCGTCCAAATTTGGTTCACTCAGCAAACTCGTGGTACACGTAGACCTGTACCGGAAATGACGCTGTTGTGTGTTGTAATCGATATGATCACCAGTTTCCTGTAGAGCTTCAGTTGTTTTAAAGAATTAATTTTAATGGTATCTAGGCATGAATGTGTATTATGGATTCGTTGGTTGCATAGTGATCTGTATTCATTAAAATGCGGCACATTGACAATAAAAATGTGGGCTAAGTACGTATAGATATTCTTAAAGTTTATCACGAAAAATTGTTTCCTATTATTTCCTTATTGTTAGGTTTATATACATGCATTTTATAGCTTGCTTTTCCATTATCTTATGGAACTTCAAATCATGCTCAAACTTTTAAATTTCCTGATAAAACTAGACAAGTTCATTGTAATTACTCGAAGTATTGTATCCAGTATATTTCACTACAGAAGACGAATATAATACAAGTCTTAAATTAGATAGTTTTAATAACATCCTTTTTATGAAGACTTCTTAATTTCAAAATGAGTTACAATAGAACACAACGAATTGATACCCAGAATTCTACGCAATTTAGTTTTAGAGATCGGTTTAAAAACTTTTCCTCTTTTAATATTCTTTTCCATAACAACCAGAAAATTTTGTGTGTCTTATAATGCATGCATAGGGAATGACGACATATGTATGATATATGACTGTTTAATTGTGAATTTGTAACCGCCCAACTGGTGCCACTGCTTTTACAGTTTTGGGTTCATACCCCCCACCCCCCCAACAGTTTTTAAACTTCATTACACGCTCAGAGACGAGAATATTTTCACTTTCTGTCAAAGGAAATAGGTCGTATTCTAACGGTACAATTTGAACGTAATGAAGATCTTGTTTCATAAGTGCTACTTTCTTAAAGAATAAATATAAGTACGAGAGTCATATATTTTTAATGATTTTCAAGTTTAAATAGTCTTACTTCAGTTGGCCTATATCGACTTTTACTTCGCAAAATACAGCGCTCTGGTTTTGTTCGGTTTCTGGTTATGGAATGAGTTAATTAATATTTTACCCCTCAAATAACAGTCCACAGTACGGTTGCAGTAACAATCCATTTCAGCATTACATAATTTCTTTTTGTCCGTATTTTATTTTACGAAATTTAGTAGAAAATTTCACAACTTTCCGCGATCACAAAGTGTCCACAACTTGTTTCTCCTCTCTTCTGTGCATTTTTACTATTTTAATTCCTAAAAGGACTTTTAAGAATTAAACGTCTTGTACATTCGCCTTTCTTGTATCACTTCTTATTTCGTGACATGAAATCCTTTGTCTTATTTCTACGTAGCAGTCTTAATGGTCGAGACAGTTTCTCTGTATTCGTCAGCAAATAGAACTGCTGTCGATTGTGCCTACCGAAAGTATTTAACAAGTGTTGTGTTATCACCTGGTCTGATACCATAAAACTTGGCGATAAAGCTTGTGACTTGCATAATAAGTTGAAATTATATATTGTTTCTTCCAGAAGAGTTTAAATGGAATTTCTCCTCATTGAGCACTATTCCGTCCTGTACCTTATTTCGGGTAGAGGATAGGATGATTGTTAATTACCTTGTATGTTGATTAACGTCACTGTGAAATCTCTAAAGATTAACTGTTGCTTAAAAGTAAGGGTTATCATGGATCGTTATTTGGTAAAATTTCAGAAAGATATGTCTTGATTAATTTAAAAGCATTACTCAAGGATTTACACATTTTCAGTGACTGAATATAAACAGAAAGTGTATAAACTTTTCAAAAATCGTTTTGAAGACGAATTAAAAAATAATAATGTCTTACCGAAATAGACTGAAATACTGTCAGCTATTACGTGTTGTTTTTTTACAAATGGAACGAAACTAACGCGTAATGAGCAGGTAGTCTCGATCCAACAACTCCCTGTTTACACGAACCTCAAATCGAAATTATCGACTTTCTTAAAACTGGCCTGTAAGACACAAAGACTGACATTGATGTTTGTCCCTTAGATTGTAATGCCGCGTCGACTTGTACTTAGATATCATTGTTTCGGAGAAAGATACTTCCTCCATCTTCAGAGCTGAACATTTGGGTCACGGGTTCGAATCCTTCTAAGTGCATGAGTGTGTGTAGCGCGTCACTTTGTTGCCCTGCTAAGGTGCTTCAGGTCCTTGCAGTGGACCGTTCCGAGGGTCGAGGAGTCCTACCAAATGTCTAAGGTGATTGATTAACTCTGAATCAGACAGGCCACAGGGCCTATTAGTGACAGCCCAAGAAGAATAGGTGCACGATTGTAGCGCGGATGCGTTGCAACTATCAGCAAATAGAATTGCAACAGAACGTGGTATCGACAGTGTCCTTGTGGCTGTGTTTGACGTACATACATAATGAGGGGTATGATTGTCATGGCCGTGATGGAGTGTCGGCAACAGAACAATGTCGGCACCTCAATCCAGGAATTGCAGGACGTGATTTCCGGTCGCCGGCATCATACAATTTGCAAGTTCGTCTCAGCTTCTTTCTCGACTCGGACTCAGCTAAAATAACAACATCACGACTGCAAGAATGCTGTTCGTTTGATTCTTGGCAAGAACAGGGACATTTCTTTTTGTCGCCATGTTTAGGCCTACCAAACCAATTATAATTGGTACCGAGGACAGTTACCAGGTGAGGAAAGCGGTCGGAGCGTGAAGCTAATCACTGCTCACTTCTGCTGAGAGTCAGGTGAATTGTTTCCTCTACTCCCCCCTTCACGTTTGCTGCTAATTTACCTTTTTGTCTATAGGCCTATCCGCACCATTCATGTAGCATAGTTATTCTGAAAGTTCATATGCTACTATTAAGTTTAAAAATTAATACATAAGAATGGGGAGTTTAAATTAATAAATTATTTAGTTGTAAAGGGCAAAGAATAAAAGTCCTTTTAGCTATGGAATTAACATCTGTTCCTGTATAAGTTTTATACTGTCAGAACTACGAGATGATGATGATAATAATACTGACAATTACCGGTTACGTGTACCTGTCCTATTGGTCAGTGAGCGTTAGAACTTAGGATCGTACGATCGACCAGTGGCTCCAACTCTTGAACATGAAAGACCTAGAAAGAATTGGTCTTCCATTACTGCTCAATAGAGCACAAGTGCATATTGAGTTCATGTGTCTAAAGTGTTATTAATAATTCTGTATATGCCTAAAGTTGATCTACAATTTTAAAAGATATGCTTGAAAAAGTTTTTTTAATAATATCGCATTGTAAAACTTTAGAATATGTTCATTTTATTTTGCTGGGATTCATAGAAACAGGCCTTACGGCCTAAACCCTAAATTATAGTTCAAAATAATGATGACGAACGACTTTCTACTCTAGATGTCATTAATAGTCGAATTAGGTGCAGTGTTAGGATTATTATAGATGGTGAGGTGAAGTTACTTTTCTGGTATTTTGATAAAGGAAATGCTAGGATAAGGTAAAAAACCACACCTGAATGAGCCGAAAGCTTGGCTGTAACAGTTCTGTTTCAGTGAGGCTCAGCTATTCCTTCGTTTTTATGACAAATTGTTTACAGAGACCCTGTTTCGTAATTCCACGGAATTAATTCACGTTAATAAAGACAAGGCGAAACAAACAGTTAGACGTCGTAACCAGAGAATAGTGAGTGATCGCGTTAGAACTCCGGCCGTCTTTACCTCGAGGGAAAAGTTTACCGATACTGACTGGATAAGTGATAAGATATTGGAAACCAAGTGTCGTAGCCTCAACACAAACATTCTTTATAAAATTCAAAGATTTTGTTCTTAGGCTGTGTTGTCACACAGGCAGCAATTGACTCGGAGGCTAAAACTAATTTGAAATTGGGTTATTAATGAAATGAATAGCCATGACTTTGCTTAGGCCGTTAGATGCCGAATATTCATCGCCGTTACATGAATTAAATCCAAAGGAAGTTAATGCAGGATTTGCATAGTTGAATTTTAGCATTAAAATAAACTTGCAGTTATTAATCAATTTAATAAGACACTCAAGATGTTTTAAAAATAGTCCAAAAAGTACAAATTAGGCGTTATTTTGGTTTTGATTTATCGGTTTTTAATGAGTTGAATATGTCATCCGTAAATGTAGCTTTATTCTGAAGAAATTTGTCGTTGTCCTCTGGTGACATTTGCTTTCGGTTTAATTTTTGTTCATGTTTTGTTTGACAACGTAAACTCACTAGACTTGTTGTTTTGCCTTTGGTTTAGTCTTGCATTCCATAATTTGGGTCCGAATGCTTTTCATGGGGATCTGCCCTTTTATTTAATAATATTTACATACTGATTGTGTTACTTCGGCAGTAAAGATTTTTAATTAATATTGATGGATATGCATACAAGGAATAATAGTAATTATTTCTCATGAAATGTCAGAGAAATATAACTGAGAACTTACATACTGATAAAATTAAAACTAGGACTTTTCTTTGAAAAGTACTAATGGGAGGTTGTGCAGCAATACAGCCCTGGGGATATAACAGTAGAAGATAGATAGGGTATTAAATAATTTGCCTACAAAATATGAAAGCAGTTTTTCAGAGACTAAACAGCTTTTTTCCTTCATACCAGAACTTTTAAACTTAACGCATTATTTGGGAGCATGGAAGTTTAATGGGCTATGAAAATAAAACGCACTTTTCTCAGCATCCTGATGAATTCCCAATGAGATGCACACAGTTCGGCGGCGAGTCTGTCTGTGGTTGGTCAGGGCCTGCCTTAATTAGGCATGTCTCTTCAGTCGGCTTCCGTTCCGTGGACTTTGCTTCGTCGCTCGCCGCTCTGGCTATAGCCCGACCGAAATCTCTGCAGCCAGAGCGCGTAACACGGAAGCATTTTCATAGCTTTTAGTCACTCACAGCCAGGGCGCAGTTTCAAGGTTTTTTTACGAAACGAAATGCTGAGAAGAATACATGGAGCCAATCGAGTAACAGTACAAAGTTACTTTGTAAGTAAATTTTAGGCTTTCCCGACGGCGAAGATTTGTGTGTTGATCTTCTGGGTTATTAATCTGTTTGAACCTGTATGAAAAACCGATGTTTTGGATGAATATGCTGTGCCTATTTTCAGTCCTGAAGATGGAGGCAGTGTGTCCCGTCCATGCACTGGTATCTTCCTACAAGTCTTCACGTCATTACATCTCAGAAGACCAACACAAACATACTTAATACCGCTTCTGTACTTCTGAAACTTCGATCAGTCTCAATGAGACTACAAGGCGCAACAACCCAGAAGACAGAAATCTTCATACTCACCGCTGTGAGAACCTTAAGTTTCACTCTGTCGGCTTCTGTCTCTATAGCTCGCTTCACGGTGGTCTTGTACCCCGTACATAGAGACCTCGTGAATTAAAAGAGAAATTGTCACACCGCCATCTCTTAAAACAATTAAAATACTTTGGCCAACAAACGGACCGAAGAGTGTGACGCTGACCTGACTTTCTTAATCTTCTAGACTGCATATTGATGTCCTGCTGTACATAGTAGAGGTCAAGAGTCATGGTGCCATCAGCTACTGGTATTATCAGACAGTCTTGTCGGTCGCCCACTAAATGAACAGTTAACATTGGTTTCACATTAGCGCTCCTTGTACACACGCTCACAAAATGTTGTTAGCACAGTAAAGTCAACACAGAAGATGTTTGCTCGGTACAGCATGTCTTATTGTACAAGGAGTCCAACGACAGGAAATCGTGGATTGCTTTTTAAAGATGCACTTGCTTCTGAAGAGACTAATCGGATAAGTGCAGAGGGATGTTTTTGAATCACCGGTGCGATTTAAAGGAGGGTGTGGTTGCCGTGGCTGTGCCATCGTTTGTCTGGACCGTATGTTGTCCGATCCCACAGTCAAGTCTGGCTTCGAAACGCAGTTTTCTGTTCTACGTCGCAAAAGCTTCTCATATGTGTGTGTGCATTGATACGTGTAGCTGGTGACCGTCCATTCAACAGGCAAATATCTTGCCGAGGTTTTTAATTTAGAATATTCCTTAATATGAATATTTCCATAAAGAGCAGGCCTGTCATGTTATAGCTTCATTATGGCTTTTTTTTATTCGAAGATTTTTGTGAATCCTCAGTTCTTAGGTTTGATTCACTGGGATCCCAGTAGGAACGCGACGCCTTAAAAGGGGCTTTATGTTGAAATACTACACCGATTTATTCCACCGATAACGTTAGGAACTTCTTCAAGTAGTTTCTTTTCAGGTTTTCGGAATAGCGCAAAGTGGCTACTGTGTCGGGGTCTTACTGCGTGGAACAACGACTTAAATCGTCTTTAAGGTACAAAAAAAAATTGTGTGACTTTTAACACCTACAAATGTACGATCACAAACTCGCTGAATTTAATTGTGCAGATAACTAACATCGGATTATATGGGTACGAGAAACGTGTACACTTACCACGTAAGAGAATTTCTGCCGATTTCACATTAATTCTTCAGTCCTAAAATACTGAGAATACTCATGTAGGTTGTAGTGTCGTGTAGTCTGATAAGAAGTTCACTGACGATTCAGAAGTCCTTGCTGCTTTTATCATCAGGGTGATATATTGTGTTGAGAGGCACGTTAATGAGATCTTCATTGGTTTTATATGGCGAATGTCGGTTGGAAAGATTTAGCTTATCTTTCAGTTTTTTTTTGTAATCTGAGTGTTTCTTGACGACGTGACCTCAAACCAATTTTCGTTTCTAGCAGCCTGCGGTATACGTTTAAAGCTATTCTATAAACTAAGTAATACAACCAAGGAGGATTAGGTGAGCAGGGCATGTAGCTCTCTTGGGGAGATGAGAAATGCGAACACAATTTCCTGAAGAAAAGAAACCAGTTGAAGAAAAGATGAGTATGGTATGACCTTTTATGTGCAAGAGAGCAATGGAATGAATATGATATATAATTAGTTATAGCATATTCATTTAATTATATTTTGTTGTTATTCTAAATGCTTTTCTCTTCTTTATCTCTCTGCTATTCTTTAGCCTGTTCTCCTTTTTCTCCATATGTCCCTATTCCTTACATTTCATTTTACGTGTTCTGGCGACCACAAACCTGCATGCATTGTGCGAGAGAGGTACTGAATGAAGGACGGAAGGTTCGCTTGTTCCAAGTATATGATGGGATATTATCTTAAAATGGGCCTCGGCCTTTTAGTTTCCTTTAAAATCCATCTTCCCAGTCCTGTTGCAGTGCCACTGTGTAATAGAGTTGAGACAGCGTCATTAAATAAAGGAAGAAACAGGCGCGTTATCATTCGGTTACAGGTTCCCAAAATTGTGACATAGGACTGTTTTGCTGTGTAGTGACGAGAGCCGGTTCCTTACAAAATGCGACATCTAGCCGGGCAATTAGGAGGGCCTGTAGTTCACGTTTAGTGCGGCGCTGATAATGTCTGGGACATGAGGAAAGCCATCACAGGACTTCTTTTAGTTGTTAGAACCGGGAGACAGATACGATATCGGTGTTCACGGTATTTATGAACATTAAGGCTGGTGGTCCCGAGACCCTCTTCGTAGCCACGCGTGTCTTCTTGTCGCCAGTGCTGTAGTTAATATTACATTTATCAATATTATGATGGACATTACGTATTATGTGAGGTATATTCGATGTACACGACGTTTTGGGAGTTAGCTGTACTCCCATCTTAAGGTGATCGGTTGTCATAGTGACAACTTCATTGTGACCGTCCGCAACCCTGAGCAGTGCGTATTAAATGCGCTGCTTTAGTCTGTCCGTCTGTATGTACAGAATGTAAAACTTACACAATGACTAAACGGGATTTTGTTAAACTTTATTTTGCAGATATTTACGAAAGTTTTCCGAGGCATTTCAACACTGTTCAAAATTGTACAACTGTAGAATTGTTAAGCTGAATATATCCTTAGTGTATTTATTTTAAAATTAGTTGTGTCGAATGGGATGGACCCTATACAATGGTTACCAGTCATTTGTGAAGGATATTGAGCCAGTTCCGGAAACGTCGAGACTATAGACTTCAGACAACTGACAACGTCTAACGTAATGTTTGTAGACCTATAATAAATGAACCACTGTCTTTTTCGTGCAATTCGCCGAATGCAGTGTCTGTTTGGTTGACTATAACATAATCCTCCGGTGTGCAACTTGGTGAATAAGGAAATGTTTTATAAATATACGCGTTCTTGGTCTGTTTTATTTTCTTGCATATCCTAATGAATTAAATTCGCCGTAAGGAATATGTAGACATCTCAAACTAATGGACACTGTGAGCAAACCTAAAATAGCAGACACTGCATATAAATTTATCACAAATTTCGTTGTATTTCATTATTAAAAGTTAATTGACTGCGTATCCTATTTAGCTCCTCAGTTCTGTAATAACACGTACCGTCTTTGTATAGTCAGACTAAAGGCAGGTGCACGTGTCACGAATGATCCAGTTCTTCAGTTGGACGTCGGTGTCTGTGGAGTTTTTGCCTTGTAAATGAATGCACTGTTACTGAGGAGAAATTTGACAAACGCTTACAAGCTCACTAATGCTTAGCACCGTTCGTCTATCGTGCTTAGTTCCTGACCTACAGAAACCGTCTTCACCCTGATTCGAACCAGTTGTAATTACTTCATTGTCAATCTGAGGGTAGTCTTTGTTATTCTGTGTTTCGTCTACTTTTCAAATTTTCAGCAACAACAGAATGACGAATTTCAATACGATGTTCAACTACAGCATGTTCTTTCGACGTGTTACAGACTATCCTGAACTCGATGCACAAATATCAACCAAGGTTCCATCTGGTGAGAGCTAACGATATTCTGAAGCTCCCTTACAGCACTTTTCGTACATACGTTTTCAAGGAGACAGAATTCATAGCGGTCACAGCCTACCAGAACGAGAAGGTGAGTTCACAAACTTTGTCTATTTTGCCAGTCGGGTTAGACATTGTTTGTCCTATCATTCTGCATGAAGATTTGCCTGTCTTGCCATTTTGTACTAATCTTTCCTGCCCTCCCAGCCTGTATCAAGTTTCGTCTGTCCCGTTTGTGTGAAACTGTAGAAAACTTTTACTGTTATGCTAGTTTCTGAGGAAGTTTTGTCTGCCCTGCTAGTCCGTATGAAGATTTGTCTTGTCAGCCTTTGCAAACATTTATCTGTCCTGCCATTCTCTCTGAAGATTTGCTTGTCCTGTAAGTCTGTACGAAGTTTTGTCTGTCTTGCCAACCCCTATGACTCTTTGTTTCATCATTCAAGATGAAGTTCTACACGCTTATAACACGCAATATAGCAACTGGCATCGCCGCTCGTATTGATTGGTTTTTTAATTAGTTCGTATTATACATTAATACGAGCGTTTTTCGGCTGCTGTGATAATATAGCACAAGATGAGCTGGGGTTAGTGTCTTAGATGTTGCCTGTGTATGGGCGTGGAAGGAGATCGCAATGAATTTATTTGAGGTACTACCCTCCAACATTCTTTTGAAGACACTGAGAACATTACATAAAAGCAGAGTACGATGTTCCTATGCAAGTTTAATTTTTTAACGTGAAAATATTTAAACGGTACTGAATTCTCCATTCTGTTTAATAAAATTTTAATTAAAATACATTAATCGATATGAAAGTATTTTATAGTAAGAGAGAATACAGCACTTACGAAATAACAAAAGTATATAAATAACACTTTCCCAGTATTCTTTAAATATAAATATTTTCTTAAGATTACGAATGTGGAGAAAGGATAATAAGCATTTTTATGTAACGTTAAATTAATTGTTTTACTGAGCCGTGTGTCTGCACTGTTTATCTCTTTCTTGCAGATTACGCAGCTGAAAATCGACAACAATCCCTTCGCAAAGGGGTTCAGGGACACAGGCGCTGGAAAACGAGAGAAAAAGTGAGTATTCCCGCAGGTTCATGTACAGCGTCACTTCTAGTTTGGAAGATTTTCGTTTTGTTAGTAATCTGCTGTTATTCCTTTCGGGGCTAAGCAGTTGTACTTATGTTTACAGACCGGATGATCGGAGCTTTAACACTTCTTTTCACTCCCACGTCCAAAAAGTTTCTGAAAGCGAATGATAAATTTTTCACAACTGTAAACTAATTGAAACCCGAAATTTGTTATCGCCGTTAGACCTGTAACTTCACGCTGTTCGTATTTCAGGAGATACTGTTGTTCGTTCAGTGAAATGACGAAGTACACACAAAAGGTAGCTGTTTGGTTCGTTTAAACATATTAAATTTCTGTCTTTATCACCAAATTCAAAACAAATAACTGACGCTCCGGGTCTTGTGTTCAAATTCAACGGCCCCTTCTCACCGAACCCCGGTGATATATTATCTATAGCTCGAATTCGACCATTCATCTTTATCCAGTGCATTTGCTCAGTGCTGACTTGTGTTCGTCTCTTTACCACACGCGAGGGGGCTGCATACGAACGCGCTGTATTCGTCCATTCGTCCACGTTAACGTGTGCAAAGAGGATTACACGTGTAGTTATGCTGAACATGGCCGTTAGAGTTTAAAAGCCCGCAAATTGGTTTAGAACAATACCCGACCCTGTCTGCCTTTCCATGGAATCGTCTGTGTGTCTAAAAGCATTCTTCACATACCGGTAACTGATGGTACAGTTAAGCTGCTTTATGAGGGTCTTATCGGGATACAGTACCCTAGCTTTAACTTAAAATTTAATTTGACCTCGACAAGTTTAGTAGGCCTACAACTCTCAGCAGATATCGTGTCTGCAATTCATTACTGCATTTATTTAGTAAACTCGAGATAAAATCTTGTTTCTGTGTAAGTTATACGTAAATAATTGGTTCTGTTATCACAAAATATTTATTTTCTAACAAAACGTTGTTACTTGTTGTTTGTACGGGTGTGAAACTTTGTCACAAAAGAGGAAGAACACAGATTGAAGGCTCCGATCTTGATATTTTGTATTGTGACCATGCTTTGTGTTGTATTTGTTGTCGACTCATCGGGAGGAAATACTGTCTCTAGCCTCTGTTCTGAAAACGAAGACTACATAGTGTCACGACCCAGAACACAGTCTGAATTCTGGTAGCCCTGAAAATTTCAAACCTCATCTGACACTTTTTTCTCGCCGCTGTATATAGTGTAGAAAGTGATAAGGATTCTATCATGAATGATGACTGGTGAGGATTTGGAAGGAGTCGATCCTGCCCTATTTCAAGATGACATCGCTTGGAGAGACAGAAAAATGACGTCGAACTTTTGGAATTATAGCCATAATGCATTCGAGATTCGAAATGATTATGTCCAAAATACGTGTCCAGAGTTTTATCTCAGCATTAAATTTCTCGGTAAGAATAATTCGTAGAGTTCTGCCTCCACAACCTAAAGCCTTCCCACCGGAAGAAAAGACTTGATTTCTATGGAAACCAGATTGAACGATTGACTCGTTCGACGTACACGTGTTGGGGTAGGGCCAATTTGTATCATCCAGGTTCGAAACAAGTGATCCCCGACATCAAAGTACTGTACGTTGGCTGGGGCCGTTGTTAATTTGCAATTAAAATCGTCAAGAGTATGAAGCTGTCAGTGCCGTTGAACTGATTATTATAACGAACACCACGTTTCTCTTGTGTACCTACAGTTAAAGGTCACAGCCACATTTTACCTTACCGACTGTAGTTCTTACGCTACGGTCAGACCGGTTCCACGTATCGCCGGTTAAGCGTTTTCGTCTTCTGTATCTCCATGTAAAATAAGAAACTAACACTATGGACTTAGAGCAGAAGTGATCTCTAGTGGCAGTGGTGGTATTAGTAGTAGTAGCAGTAGTAGTAGTAGTAGTAGTTGTTGTTGTTGTACGCCTACCGATGCAGTTTTTAAACTTCAGTTGAGATTGTTGCCTTGTTATTGTTACTGCGTTTGTATAAGTTAACGTGAAAATATGTATGGGTTACTATTTTTGGAGTGAGATTTCTTGTTCTATCACCTTTTCAATTAGAAGCCTTCACAGGATAGTTTAACAGTGATTTAGACTTGCGTCAGGAATTTATCCTGCCCGAATATCTCTCGGTTAATGATCATCCATCTGAGATTTGCCTTAATTTCTTCCAGAAAATTCTTTCCTATTCATTCATTATCTTTTTTTAAAACTAATTTTAATCTGTGTACCGTACACAGCTAAACAGCATAGTTATACGCCATAGGGATCAGTGAAACCTGTAAATCGGACAATACGTAGATGAATTAGAAACGCGAAAATTCATGACGAATTAACGATTAATCCACGTCCATTGTCGGCTGGCGCTGCTCAGATCAAACCACAGCCTAAAATATACCCGACAAAGCTTTGTATGTCTTGACGCGCGTAAAGATTGCCAGAGAGAATCGACTAGCACTTGGTGAGATGTGCTCGGGACATTTTTTATTCTATCGTTGCTTCATTCTGGTCTGATCGATTGCCTTATTATCATAACCCCAGACCCACTTGCGACGTAACCTCTAACCTATCACTTGGCTGAAAAAACTTTGTCGTCGTAATTATTACTCCAGATTCGACGCCGTTTTAAAGTGGGACGCGAGGCTGAAACAGCAAACTGTAGCCAATTAGACATACTGTAAAGATTAACAAACACGAAACATATGTACTTGCGTGTGTAAATATAGGTTAAGTGACAAATATTATCACAGCTTTTTAACGCCACTAAAGCCCCTTCTAATCTATTGTTTATATTATCAGTTCTGTAGGATTGTTTGTAAAAATAATAATAATATATCTAAAATGAGTGTTAATATTATCCTGTCATCTAACCCTAGATCTTCGAAGTGGTCTAGGAAGACACAGTTGGTAATAGCAAAGAGCCCGTAACCGGCAAACACTAACACAGATATGCAGCACTAAAATGAAACAACAAAACAAAATTAAAGGAAAAATAATCAGTTTAGAAACGTCTACGTATAAAGTGCCCTCAGAGGAGACAGCGCTTTTGCCAAATGTGTCAGAAAATCTGCGTATGTCGTGTGTATCTTTTATGTCTGCCAGCAGTGGATGGATAGCCAGAGAAAAGTTGTAACGGTGCAGTAAAGCCTGACCACGAGCACAGTGCAATTACGATATCTGGGAGGAAATTTTCCTTCTCTTTTGTCCGACCCTGATGTATCTGCAACCCACAGTACATCACTAGTTCAGTCGGAGTCTTTGAAATTCAATCTCCATTGTCTGTGGTGCCCAACTTAACATTAGCTGAGTGTTTGTCCCTCACGACGAACAAATACCGGCTGTCTTAGTACAGTCATGCAAACTAATTTTACCCACAAGACCGCGTTTTCTAAGTGAAATTTCACTGATATAAAAGTCGATTCTATTAAGTACATCTAGTTAACCAATAAAATCTTCTCGGGTAATCCGCCGTGTCAACTGGTTACCGTAGTAAACCGACGTTTCGGGAACCAACTCTGTCCCCATCATCCTAATCCACTCCACGGGTGTAACAAAACAGGATTACAGGAACTTACGAGTAGTTTGGCAGTATGACACTTTAATTTAAATCAGAAATAAATTCACTGGAAAAAGAGTCTGTGTCTCATAATCACACATAAATCCGGCGAAATAAGTTTTTGTATAATTTTAAATATTCCGGAAAAATATGAATCAGTTTTATAACCGAATATTGAAACTCATTCTTAACTTCTTCGTGGACGGTGTACTGTGTACTTATTCTATGGATTTGTACTGATGGAATACTTCTATTATTATTGTAGAGCGGATTAAAGTTGTGTAATAAAAAGAAACTTATATTCATTCGAACAATTTACAGGCAAGTACAATGGAAATATCACCTATCTGAAACGTGATATTCATCAAAGTGTTCCTTATCTCACTGTAGCATGCATCCTGATCTGCTATGCTCCGACTTCGTTTCCATGCAAATGTCTCAGCCCTCTGCATCCCCTACAATAGTGGTGGTAGCTTAAATTTAATAAAATTTGCACATCCATGTAAAGTTAAAGGCTTTGTGACCTAAGTGAAACCCAAATGTAATAATTTAACCTTTCAACTACACGTTTAAAGTAACACCACCCTCCCTTCTGGCTTAGTTTGCGTTACCCTCTGCTTCTCATTCCCTGGAACTAGGCTTTTTTTTATTCTCCTCATTCATCCTTCATTCTTCCTCCCAGCGTCATCCCTTAAAATTAACAGTCCCCGCGATGCGCAGCGACCTTTTTTGTCACCCCATTTCTCTTTGTCTTCTCGCCATTGCTATCTAGATGGACAGTTACCCCATGCATAATGAGGCGCAAGTCTTCGAAACGAATTTAAATTCTTACTTGTTGGCAAGACTGAACAAAACAATGTTGGCGATGTTCTTTTCAGTTGAGACACCAAGTAGACTCGTGGATAGATAACAACATTTTGCAGGAACATACTGTCTCCATCTTCAACCCTGAAGGTGGAGATATTATATTTCTCCGCAACGTTGTGTGTACCTACGAGTCCACAAGGTGTCAGAATCCACAAAAGCAAAATCATCACGTTCAGCTCCATTAGAACGCAGAGGCGAATCTCGACGCAATGTGCATTCTGCTCCGCGGCTGTAGATGGCACTGAGCTCCAAGCTTCACGATCCGACAGCTTTACCCAAGGAAACATTGTTCTCGCTACCCATTGGTTAGCCGAGGAAAGTGAGTGGAGAGTCATGCCTGTAACACAGATGGAGATAATTTTTGTTGGACGACGTAACTATAGAATCCATATGTTAAACCTAGGGGATTTTAGATAAATACGTTGATTAATTTCCTGAAGATGTGATTTTGTATAAAAAAAAAAGGAGAGAGCCTTAAATTCAATAAAATCTCTAAATTTCTTCGACTTGTTTTTCATAGCCTTGAGATGTGTTATTGGCTACTCCGTGCTTGGAATTACGCTTAATATAGGCCTGAGTAAAAGGAACTCTATGCTTCAGAAAATCTTAGTAGGTGATACAACATCATAAAACAAACTCACTGATGCACCAAATTTCCGTTCTTATCTCGACGTCAGTGAATAAAGAGTGATGTATTTTTGTGTCTTCCAAAATTCCAACTCTTAGAAACACCACGAGGTGTGACAGTCCATAGATGGCACAACAGTCTCCAACGTACACGGTCGATACCATAGAAGTGAGAGATGACGTGATGCTGAGTCAAACTCTTCTCCACTCGAAACGGAAAAAGAGGAAAGAAAGCTTAAATTAGCCACCCCCACTATGGAACCTACCCGTTTTTCCCTACATCTCAATTCCACCCTCATCAAAATCTTTACCTGGCTGCGTTCCAAACGCACTTCTTTCTTGTGAAAGTACTTGCATCTTTCCAAATTACCGTCCTACTTTACCAAATCACCATCCCCCACTGACAGAACAGTTCGGCCCCTTCGTAATCTGGATTTAAAGCAAGCTACTCCATGACATGACATTTCTTCAGCGAGTTTTCTGAATAGTGAATAATTACTTCAGAGAAAACATGTAAACCGGACGGAATCCGACTAGGTAAAAGTTCTTTTCCATTTATGTAGAGAACATAACCTCAGACATCGCCATTTCGTTTTCAGGTACATTCGGACACATCTGTACAAACATATAAATAAAAGTTTCTGACCAAATTTTACTTGTCAAACTACAACTCTTCAAACATCAGAAATATTCACGTCACCATAATTAGCCTTCTGTAACCCCCCTCCCCCTCACGCATACAAAGGATTCACATAAAACTGATAAATAAATTTACTGTTACGAGATTTGATATACTCACAGCTGTGAAGATGCCAACGTTGGTCTCCTTCGTTTTAACGTCGCGTGGACATGTAGAAAAACACCAACGTTTCGGTTGAATATACTGCCTCCAACTTCAGAGCTGAGGGCTACTTTATACACAGATTAGTCACTCAATTGCCATATTTCTTGTTTTCAGTTTGAAATTAAATTTGCAGTTAGCCTAAACTAGCGTTGCATGCTTATATGAAATGTGATATAATTCACATGTACGTTTTCATACGTTCAGAAGGCATTTGTGTTGTCACTGTTTGCTGTTGAGATATTTAGATTTAGGGGTCTGAAGGTTTCAACCATCTTTCACGAAAACATTACCTGTTTCTCCGTACGAATAGTATTTATAACAACAGAATGATTATAAACAAATTCACGCCGACTGAATTTAAAACTGTATTATAAATCTTAGAAAGAAATTTCTAGTAGACCTCGATCTATAATTTCTTGTACTATCGATAAAACTGAAGTCAGAGTTATGCAACAGTGGCCTATGAATAAATAACGATATAAATCAGTGGCATAAATTCATTAAGAACAGGAGGTATTAGGCAGAGATTTTTGTAATTATTCATTGCACATCTTACAGTAACAGCGCATAACACCTTCCCATTTCTAATTTGTAATTATTTGATTTGTAGACACTGAACACCGCTGGAAGACGTAGAAGTGTTAGTGGTTTAGTATTTAAATGGGTATTTAAAAAGTTACGTGTGAGGCATATTGGATTAAGATGGCTTGTGTTAGGTATCAGTGGATATTATTGTGAATGCGGTAATGAATTTTCAGATTACGACACGTTGGTATATCTGCAGTGGAAATTAATGTAGAATTACAGATATGTGTCTATAAGAAGCTACTTAATTTTCGTGCAACGAACGAGGAAGGAGAAGCAGATCTTCGGTTATATACATGCACATTGTCAGCACGATTTTGCGTCTGTGATGTCGATCGACAGAAAACTGACGTAGTTTCGTAAGCCTCCCCACTTCAGCGTCTGCAGCCCCTTGACTTCTGGGTGCAAGTACAGCTCTTGTGTCCTTCATTAGCTATGCACGGTCTGGATAAGAGTCTATGAGAAGGGTAAAAGAGAAAAGGAATTTTAATGATTATTAGAGGCGTTGGGGTGCTCTATCACCTCCAGTAATTATAGGCGTGAAAATTACTAGCTTGGGTCTTCTAGTTGTTTCCAACAAAGAAGTAAGTTTTGTTTTCGAATTGCCTGCGACGTCTCCTGTGTTTTCCTTGAATTCATTAACTACAGTAGGTACTTGTCTCGTCGAGGAAGAACAAAATGGCTTTCCTTTAAGTTATTTTATTATCTAACTGCAGGTATAGGAGTAAATAATGATGAAGGCTGCTATTTCACTCGGCCCTTGTCCAAGCCCTCCATTCTTGAAACTTCTGACAAATTATGATTATGAATCATGAATCGTGACCGATTTTAATGAAAACGATCTTGACCTGTTTAAGATTGTATGCTGGAGTAACTGAAGAAAATCAACCAGGATAGCCGGTAAAGCGAATTAGATTCGCAATTGTCATGTAAAATCTTGCAGATCCGTGCCGAACGTCGCTGCCGAGAAGGTGGTACTCCTGCTTTATATTCGGAAGTTTCTGGGTTCAGAACTCGGCCCGGAGACCGGATATTGTTACAGAGGTTTTCGTGTGTTTCCTCAGTCCTTCAGATGCCACGGCTACTTCTTTCCATATTCTTTGCAGATCATTATTCACTAATCAGTTTATTATTCTAAGCTATATAATTACAATGACAATTAATAAATAAGCCGTAAATAAATAAAAATACGCAGTCACTTACCACAAGCACTAAACTCTGCACTTCCATATTATTTTGTTTTATGTGAAGTCGCACAAGATTGAGAATTGTATGTTGTACGTCACCTCTCTCCTGAAAAGTTACTTAGGCTTACTAGGCCTACTTATTTTACACTTTTATGAATAACTTTTAATTTTGTAAAAGAAATACACCATTGTATACCAAGAAGAATATAATTTATCACATACATAGTAAAGCGTAAAGGTGCAGAAAAGCGAGACTTTATAAGTCTGAAGAGATGGAAAAACTGCCCCCGACACCCGTTGGGTAGGAGGATAACTGTGCCCGATCGTCTGTTGGGGACCAAGTGGCTACTAATAAAATTCTTCCCCTGCCCTACCGGGTTTCGAACCCGTCTATGCTTAGCTTCTTCTATGACACATTCCTCTCAACGCTAAATTATCTCTTCAGTTGACGCCACAAGCTAACACAATTTACCAGCGGGATGAAACAAGACAAACTGCAATATCCGGAGAGTAAGACGGGTTGCATTTGTTACAGAAGACAGGCGCTGTTGGCCGCTCAGAGGCACCAGGACGAGCAGAGATTGGCAGAGCACCACGGTGGCAGCAAGCACGCCAGGGGGCCAGCGTCCGTGCCTCCCGACACACAACACCACCATCACCGTGCCGGAGACCCTGACGAGGAGAAACTACTGGACGTGGTTGGCACATCCGACCTGCCTCTGCACCCTCATCTGCCACACCCCCTCTCGGCACATCACCACCACCCCCACTCAGGTGAAGTGCTGTCCGCTTTATAATGTGCGCCCACATTAGTCTGTTTTTCCTGTCGGTCGGTGTCAGTCTTTAATATCATCTCTGAAAGTATTTCGCTCAAGATTCTTAGGTTCCCTTTTATTGTTAGTTCAACATTTCACCGAGTTCGAACGAAATTGCTGAAGACTGGGTCGGTATACTGTCCTCTAACTTGGTAATCTGAGTTGTAATGATGTGCATGCAAGAAATATGGAAAGCATTCCGCCAAAGTACTATTATTTTGTTTAAAACAGGTTTCTGGGCACTAAATGCAACGAATATAACATTTCAGTCCAGGATATGTAGTTTCAGGAAAATGGTTCGTATCAAACCCGCAGTAGCTCTACGGCTCATACCCTTGTGACTCTAGCAAGCCAGAGCGGGTGTCCTGACCGGACGCCTGCGTCCCTTAGCGTGGTTTTCTTTGTCCGCAGCGGCCGCAGCTGCAAGCTCAGATTCACTGGCTGCAGAGGAAGCTATGCGTCGCCGACTGCAAGGACCGCAGACCCAGGATGACAGCGAGAGAGACGCCAACAGCGATAACAGTAGCTGTTCGGAGTCGGTAGGTGCCGGCAGCACCTCCACAACAGCCTTCAGACCTTCTGCCAGCACGTCGCCGAGGCCTAAGGATACACTGAGCTCCACTGCTGGTCCTTCCGGCCAGCAACACTCCACAACCACCGAGTACCCCTCGCCGAACATCTCGGTGGGACCTCCCATACACCCCCCACCACACTTACTTCCATATCTATACCCGCATGGGTTGTACCCTGGCGCCTCAGGAGGTCATCCTCTTCTAGCACCAGGACCTCCTCTGTCGTTATTCACAGGTGCTGCGGCTGGACATGGGGGCCATGGAATGAATCCTAGTTTGCTGTTCAACGCGCAGCTTGCGTTAGCGGCTCAGCATCCTGCACTCTTCAGCCACGCAGCTGCGTACACAGCTGCAGGGCTGACACATCCTCACCATCCCCACCACATCACCGCTTCGGGGTCACCCACAGGCGCCTTGCATCACCAGCTGAAGGCAGGAGTCCACCGTTTTACGCCTTACACCCTACCTGTTGTCCCTACGTCAAACTCGCTAGGAGGCTCGCCTCTAGGGTCTGCATTTGAGACGGTTACGCCAGGCTCTCTGCACAATAGCCACAGCAACGCGACGCTGCCCAGTGCAGGTAGCAGAAGTCTAAGTAACAGCCCCACACCTTCTGGGAACAAGCCATCCGTCACATCTCCGCCCCCACCACCATTATCAGGATCTCCACCCTCCTCGGGAGATGTGACACCCGCTATAGCAAATTCTACTCCCCCAACTGGTAGCAGTTCCACAACAGCCAGTGAACTAAAGAGTATCGAGAAGATGGTGAATGGACTGGAAGTCAAACCGAACGCCAACAGTGACCATGTGACGTCACCGAATAAGTGCAGTGACGACATAAAATGAGGGGAGTTGGAGGGGGGAGTCGTACTCCTTGGACGATGAGAATGTTGACGTCACGCCATAATCCTCCCTCCTCTGTATTTCTCTTGTTTCTTTTCAGAAAATGAAATGAAAAAAATAACTATGTTGCTGGCTTATAGATAGTCGTCACCACCGCCATTTTTGGGAAGTGCAACACACGAAACAATCGATTGTCGAGTGTGAAGTAAACACTGAATATATGAACGAGTAAGTAATTTCTGTAAATAAGTAAGACAAAACAAAATTTAAAAAAATAACAAATAAGATATTATAAATTATGTACTATAGATTGAACTATGTGTAAAAGTACGCGCTGTTCGGATTTTATTTATACCAAAGAGTATGTTTGTTTATATAACACAGACTGTGTTTTGTTTCGTCAGTTACTCATGTCCAATCTCTACTGACATACTAGCCCCTGTATGTTATGTGTATAGATAATTAATACGAGATTAAAATGTAAAAGAAAAACATACTTCTGCGACTAGAAGTGACGAACTTCATGCTGTGAGGTACAGTTCTTCTGACAGATTAAGACGAGATTTGGCGACAAATGTAACGTTTCCTGCCTAATTAACCCACCTCTACCGCCAATTCAGTGCAGTTACCCTTCTTTTATTTATTTACTTATTTCTGGTTTATTTAACGCGGCTGCCTGTAACTCAGATTATACATCGCGTTGAATGATACGATAGTCGATAACTTTAATGCTCGATTCCTCAATGCAAACAAAATTTCACTTTTTGTTTAAGCAATTATTGATATTTCATTGTACTTTACAGTAAAGTAAAAAAACGTTTGTCCCACTATACGCCATGTAGGCGTTTGGGGTGAGTGAAGGTATAGCTCCTCTCTTCCTTGACCCCGGCACTAGATGGGGGTGAGTGGTCAGCATCACGCCCCGGCCGGCTTTACCCCCGGGAAAGGACCCCGGTACCCATTGTATAGGAGGCTGTGGGCCCCAGAGCCGGTCTGGACGCAGAGGCTAGAGGAAAAATCCTCTGCCCCCGTCGGGGATCGAACCCCGGTCGTCCAGCCCGTAGCTAGTCACTATACTGACTGAGCTATCCCGGCTCATGTACTTTACAGTGGAATATCTATAATTTTTGCGTCATATTCGGAAGGTCCCAGGTCAAATCTTGGCCTCCAGACAGGCTGACTGAGATTTCTGTGGTTTCCTCAGTCCCTCCAGACAAATACTAAGGTATAATCTTAAATTACGTCACTACAGTTTTATTCGACATCCTTTAAAGTTCGTTTTTATTTAATTGTCATATTATTTGCTGCTTATGTTTATAATTTAAGCGACCGAAAGCATTTTAAAATAAACCAAGAATATATAGATACAAATACAGTGTTAAATGTAAGATGCATGACTTGATCTGGCTGAACTAATTTAGACGAACAGAATTCTAGTTTTTATACTGTGAGTAAAAGTGTACAAAATACATTTTTTTTATTATTTAAGGAACAAGAATTTATATCTGACTGATCGTGTATTAATGAACAGCAGTAATAATTAGGTAGGAAGAGAGAAAAAATAGCACCTGCTCGGTTTGCACTCGCCATGTTCTTGTGGCTTCCATAGCCTTGCTTATCTTACGCGTGCCTGTCCGTTTGCCTGGCTTGCCACAAGTGAGGAGCAGATATCTACGAGTGTGTTGACGAAGTGGAACATGTAACAAGCTATTACCGATTCTAAATTACAGTTTCCTTCTGCCTTTCGATTCCATTTTTCTTACAGGCACAGATGTAGCTCTGTAAGATTTGAGGTTTTCACTGCGGTGAGTCTGAAGATTTCTGTCTTCTGGGTTGTTGCGCGGTGTCGTCTCGTAGATGTCCACCGGCGTTTCAGAGGTCCTTGCTGCCTCATCGCCCTGATGACGGAGGCAGTATGACCTCTGAAACGTTGGTAAACATCGACCAGACGACACGGCGAAACAACCCAGAAGACAGAAATCTTCAGTTGTAACTTTGACAATCATTAAGTGTCGTGGATAAATCTTCCACATCTCTACAACTATGCTTTCAACTTGCAGTTCCTTCTCTTTATAAAGGTAAGGCAGCAGATGTAGTGTTCTTTTGTCTAGCAGCAAAGACGTGATAAATTTAAAGGAAAATGTTTTAAAAAAAGTAACCACATTATGTACATAACAGTTTTATTCCATCCATTTCTCTGTATTTAAGTGATTATAAAATCAGCAATGTGTCTTAGTGATAAATAATCAAATACAGTAATTCATTAAATTTCTTGTGATTCTTAAGTTTCATTACGAAAAACTATACTTGAAAATCTGTTATTGTTTCATGAACGCGGCAAAGTCTATGGTCAGAACTGTACCTTTGAGCTGAATCAGAATCTACAAAAAAGGCTAACAATTTTGTATTTTGATAGCCAAACACCAAGAAAATCTTATATGATAAATAACCACACTCTGTTCCTATAAACTTGACATCTCACATGCAAGTTACGTAGAACAGAGAGTAAGGCAATTTCTTTGTAAAACTAACTGTTTTCGTCAGCAGCAGTATGTACGTCATCTTGTATCTGTTTGTACAAATAGTAATGTAAATGACAACACATAAACACACAGATCTTTTAGCGAGCAATCAACTGAAATTCACTTTGCACTAATTACTGCTGCTTGTAGAATGACTGGAGAAGCCACCATTGTCCTTTCGTTTTTAAGTCATTTTCTGATCTTTGTGACTTTAGTGACGCCAGCCGTCTCCCTGATAAATGATGTAACATTGCCACATTGCGTAATTGCTTTTGATTGTCACTGAGCTGAATATCGGGAGTTTTATGAAGCTTTGTGTGAATGCAGTACAGTTTTACTGAATTATTTAGTTTGTGCGAGTAAATTTAAACATAGATTTTAGTGGTACGATTACCACTTACGTGATAACAGCGTCACAACCCAGAGAACCACAGTTGACTTCTGTGCTTAGTTGTAAATTAAAATAAAAAAACTCGTTATAGGGGATCCTGCAATACAAATTCAAAAGTATCCTGAGCATTGACACGAAAATGAACTTCATACTAACTTTTCGTATTATTGCAGCAGTTATGATTCGTTCTTTTTTTTCTGAATTCAAAAGTTCTGTTGCCAAAGTTACAGGTAACTTTTCGTCTAAATATCACGCTTATTTCATATTGATTCCACGCTTCAGACACATTTGTGCTTTGACATAGGTCTATTTTGACCGTAAAAGAGAGCCATCTTTTTATAAATTACTCTTTGATAGAATTATTTGATTGGTTTTTGTAACTTGTCATGGTGTGAATTTATACAGACTACAAAATACGTTGTTTTTGATTAGTTTCGAATGAGAGCCATTTTAATAAGGACGTTTAACAAAATGTGTCCAATGATTTTGTACAGTGACACTGTAAACGGATAATTCCTACTTATGGTGCAGATTGTGTTGTTATTTTAGCGAGCCATAATAGACATTATAGAAATAATTGGCTTCATCCCTAATAACGCAACTTCTCAACAGCCCCTTTCATATTTCTTTCTTTCTTTCTGGAGAGACGAAGCTAAATATGTCTGTCTAAGCGTGTGTTCATCTGAGTAGAAAGTCGCTAATAAACATTCTATTAATGATGGAAATGAATCACGAAGATAAGACATATTTCAAATTAAATAAAACAATTTCGTATTGTTGCAATGTACACCTCTTCAAAAAAAATGAAATAAAAAGTGGCATATCTTTTAAAACTATAACCAAAAAGGTGTTGAAGATTTTACAACTAACTTCCTATGAACTCATCATTTCACAGTGATAATGGTGGTACTGTCGTAAATCTTTTTTTTCAGTTTGAAGTTTTTTTAAAGAAAACAATTAGCAATAAATATATGAGGTGAAATTTCTAGGCTAATATCCAGTTATTGTGAAATAAATAATTGCGCTATGAGTATGAAGTATTAATTTTATATTTATTTATGCTATAGTTCTATCACCTCTCCTCCCAAGAGCCTTCTCTGTGTTAGACCAAAATGCGGGGTACATGTTTGAAGGAAATGGGCCGCATCTGCTTCTGGGCCCGAAAACTCCAATCTAAAAATAGGTTCTAGATAACGGCGTAGAAATAGCAGGTAGGTTTTCAAAATGAGATTCAGGTTCTTATGAACATGACTCTTATGGGATGATACGCAGTGTAATCTGCTAGAAGTTTACCAACGTTTCATAGGTGCTTGCTGCCCTGAAGATGGAGGCGTCAGGCACCTCTGGAATGTCGGTAAAACATTTTAAGACTACACGGCGCATCAACCCAGAAGAGGGTTTTAAATTTTTTCTCAATTTTATAGGTTTTTATACCCACTCGCACTACGAAAGTGCCATTTATGTTGACACAAATGCATTTCACACACCGTCATCTAATAACAGTTGAATTTTGTGAATGAAATGTATATTAATTTATGATTAATTTTTAAACTGAGTACAGTTTTTTCTGTGATTAGTTGTTTTGTTTTAATTCTTTAAATTATTTATTTATTTATTTTTGTTCAACGACACTGTCAATAGCCCACGTCAGACTGAAACATGTCGAGTTATAGGATTATTAACGAATAATGAATTTTTCTGGAAAGACTGAGGAAAATCATTAAAATTCTCGGCCGATATAACCTGCTATCTAACCGAGATTTCAACTAGAATTTAAATGTGACACAGGAGTTCTAGCAATTCGGCCGCGGAGTTGGCTTTATGTATGAAAGAGCCATATATTTAGCCTATATCTGAGTTTTGCGAGGGAGCGGATCGCATAAAAGGAATAATGTCTTTATATTAAAGCTTGCCGGTCAAATTATGTACTCTCATTTCTTCTCTGCACAGCGAATACACAATCTTAACCAGACGATAAGTTTACAGACTAGTTTCTAACGAAACTTCGTACTAGTCATGAGATTAACGTGTGGTGTATAATGCTTACTTTATCCTATCTTTGTCGTAATGCCGTTAACATCAGATGAATGTTTTCTAAAAAAAGTCGGATAAGCCATCAGACTAAAGTAAAGATCACGAAATTCCTTATTCTGCAATTTCTCTTCATCTCAGATTTTATTGTCGGTTACAGTCCCCAATATTTTTCTTAATTTTCTGTTTTCAGACAGAATTAGTTATGTGAATTAAAACGAGTGATCACTAGAGATCATTGGCCTATATATAAATACTTGTCTGAAGCATTTCTGAAAGAAAGAGATGCCATATCGCCATTGGTGTTCAACTTTCATTCGATTACGACAGTAGGAAGTTCCAAGACCATAAGGTGGCACTGGAATTGAATTGAATTGAATTGAATGGGACACACAGGGCTTGTGGTCTGTGCTGACGGTGTTAATCTGTTGGTCACAAATTTATATGCTATAAGAACAACTGGCATGTTTATGAGACGCTTCCCAGAAAGCCAAGCATACCCTGTGGCCATGTGACGTCGACATATTTCATAATATAAGATATTTAACGAATGAAGTATTTCGGAAACGAGGAAAAAGTTCAGAGGCTTAACTTTAAATAGCAAAATTTCTGTGGCTCTTGTTATATAGATGCAGTATCGCAATCAGTTCATAAAACATCACCAATTTTAATATTCACTTTGAATCCTACAATTAATGCCTAAGATCACAAAATAGGTTGATGGAAACATTATTCATTACATAGACTACATTATGCTTCAAAAAGATTGTAGTAATAAAATAACCAGCATACTAATCATAAAAATATGCTCCTCTAATTAATTCCGGAATATTAATAGTTGGCAATCGTGAGTCATACAATACTCGTACCTGTTCCAATTCATGGTAAAGCACATCAGTAGTGAGTCACGACGGGACCCAGAACCAGCTATGAACCCAGCATTTCGTCATACGCAGTAGACTCGATAATGAAGAGGTGAATCAAATATAAAGGTACACTTAAATGTAATGACGAGTTGTTTATTTTGATAATATCATTTTATAAAAAAGTGTTTTTTCTCAAGGTCTTTCCATGCAACGGGCATATTTTAAGCAGCACGGGCATAATAAAGAGAGCAACACAATTTATTCTTATACAGTTATTAAGTGTATAAAGTTAATAATCAACATAAAACGTGGGAATGAACTGATATACTAAGGTTAAATTTAAAAAAAATTAAACCATAGGCAATGTCTTTTGTCACAAATTTGTATATTAGGAACAAATATGTTTTAGTTAAAATGTTTAATAATTTAAACCGATGTAATTTTAAACTAAGTTATAAAAGTATTTAAATGCCGGTTCTAAAAATATTTTTCGAAACATTGCGTAATCATTGCACGAGAAATATCACAGAACTTATATGATGTTTGTGAACGGCACTCAACTGCTTGTAGTTTAATAGGAAATGCACTGGGGAATGAGGTATTTAAGCTCGGTTGAAGCTGATCACAAGTCCCTGTCGACTGTCGAACTGCTGCAGCTGATGAACTTCTTTAAACCGATACGGTCTCATTTCAACTGTTTTCTCAGTCGATGAGCACTTGTCACAGACAAACACTTTCTGTTACCAAAAATATTGTTACCAGTGGTGGGATGTTAGCTCATTCCGTAATTCCTGGACTACATTTTTGCGGATATTTGTTGCTGAATGTTCCACAAATAGCAACAAATTATTTTTATGGCAAGTAATGTTCGAGAATGAACACTTATTCTGTTTTTAAATATACGATGTTCGTATCTACTCAGCTTTTCACAAGTGACGTGAGCAGCGACCTAGTAACAAGCATGACCCTGAATCGAGTTTCACGGGATAGATTGAGAGATCATTACACGGGAGTGGAGCTGATTATGCTTGATTTTTGTGCCATAGTTCGTGAGTGTTGTAGGATTTTGTTTTTAATAGTACACTCTGGGCCTCCAGTCCACGTATGTAGGTCCGCTTTTATGGCGTTCATAATTGCAGAGACAACTTACTTATCGCCACTTATAATAAAATGGTCTTACAAACGTCGATCGTACTTCTCGATTGTGCCCCGTTGGAATAGACCTATCAACGTTTTGCGATGCATTCATCGGAATTATTGACATTTATAGGAATATCTGGTGTCATAAACCACAAGACCACAATCAACATTTTTACCAACGTCAGAAATTTAAATTTCATACGGTTATAGTTCTTCATTATGTATTTACAAATTACAGACAATAAATTTGAATGCCTTCGTGAACATAGTTATTCCAGCCTGTAACTTACAGACAACAAGCGCGCAACCTATAATAATCTCAACACATTAATCAAATCACAATTTATTTCTTGCCGTGTATATATGTATATACCTAACAAACTAAGCTTTCCATAACGTAAAAATAAAAAAAAATTCGTACATATATCTTTAAAGGTCATCGTTTATATTGGTTCTCCTGTCACGACGGCTTGCGTGATTCATTTATAAATTAATTTATCTATTTCCTTATATATTTACCCTCGATTCGTTTTGTACCTATTTCAAATGTCGAAATTATTTCGTTGATGAACTTTTACATTGTGAAATATGTCAACATTATGTCTTGTATTCATCAGTCCCTAGTAAAATGGCAGAGGAAAACACGCTAATGTTTGATTTAAAGGATTCAGTATCTGTTCGCCAGATTAATGAACCCATTCTGAAAGCACTGAATATTCCTACGCCTCTTTGGAAGGTCACGGAAAATAGGAACTGATGCATGTTTGTCACAAGGCAAGACGTAATCTGTGACGTGCACGAAATGAGGAATACGTGCAGTTAAATGGGGCCTATAGCTATCCAAGAGGTTGAACTTAATTTATTAAAAAATAAAGTCGAGGCGGATGGCAAATAAGTGCAATAAATTATGGCCTGTGCGGATTTTGATTGCAACTAGAGACGAAAACCGGTGAATTTATAATTGTAATTACAGAAGAAAATCAGCTAATGTAATTGTAACTACAGAGAGAAAAATCTATTTGAATTGGTACAACAGACAAATCATAACTAGTGAAACGGAATTGAATTTAAAAAGCACATCATTAATATTTAAAGACAGAAGTCTGCAAAAAGAGTAAATTGGAGAACGCAAAGTAGGATCAGAAAAAGAAAATACTGAAACAATTTTTTGGTGAACTTAAAATAAAATTGGTAAAAGTGAATCAAAGAATATTGTAAACACATGCCACGGTTACACGTGATTTGTAAGAACATCCAAGACAAACACTCAGTGACCGGAAAGAATGTAGGAAGGGCTGATTGGCCAAATATTATTAGAATGACAAGTGGCATGATTAAAAGAGGAAGACGAACATACTTTATTGTACCAAAAAGCCTATAGCCACTTTGTATTTTCTGAAATAGACTGTCTGAAACCTTATGAGTAGAAATAATTTAATTTATTGTTTTGCTTCATGTAGTAGGTTGGTTTGTGTATTTATAGCAAACTAAGATGTTATAATTAACGTTTATAATTCGTATTTTAATTAGAAATTGATTCGGAAGGTGCTACTTTTATTGTGTTATATTTCTGATTAGCTCGTCCGTACCCAGTATCTTGTTAATCATTATAACATTCTGTAAAATTTTTTGGTAAACATTATAGTAGTTCGTGACAACAATGTAAGTATATAACTTTTTACCTAAGGTCTTTCAAGTGGATATTTTAATAATATTTATTTAAATTTTCTCATAGAAGACAAGTTGCATATGTGAAAACATTTGTTGATACTCCAAACATAATAGAAAACATGCAGTCATACATTCAGGGGTAAATGATAATGTGATAAACAGTTTTATATTTATAATGTGTCATTTTATACTAGTTTTCGACAGTGCAGCAGCTCCCAAATTCTGATTTCTTCGTAATATTAAAGTAGAGGGTATATAGAAACCAATTAACCTTTTCTTAAAATTACCTGAAAACAAAGCACCCAGTCTTTTATTCCATATTTTCACATGTTTTGCCCTTTTTAACACAGTCTGTCAATCATTCAACTTATGTAGATCAGATGATAATATTAAAACCGATTTTTAAAGGAATGTAACATGAGAATGTAAACTAGATTCCTGTAGCTCAGGATATTGTCGTTGCTTTCTTGTATACTTGGTATAATGAATCTTCTTTTACCATAAAAGGAATGGAATTTCTCGACCAACTGAGCGAGCACTCGTTTCTCAGTAAGGAACTGTGCTCCATGGAGTTACTTCACCTCCATGAACCTTATGACTACTGCACCTGTGGCCTTGCACTTGCAAGAATGACTATATTTTAAATGTACAATTGCGCTGTTTCAACATGCGACAAGTTGATTGCTAAAGACGTAAATATACTTGCCACACTTTGTTCTGGCGTTGCGTTGTCATATTGCGTCGTTAGGATCAGTTAGTTATCACGAATAACGAGCTCCTGTGACACGACATAAGTATTCAATTATTGCCAATGGAACTTTCTACAGACTGAATTAGTATACTGTAACTGCCGACTGAAAATCTTGCTGGAAAGATGCCACAAGTTAGCTGGTATTCAAGGCAGATTCCATTTAACCCTTTGTTTGTGAAATATAATTGAGATCGCCCTGACGATAGAAGCAGTAAGCACCTCAGAAATGCCGGTTAATTTCCACAAGACAACACGGCGCGACGTCCCAGAAGACAGCCATCTTCATACTAACCGCCGTGAGAACATAAAGTCTTATGATTGTCTTGTGAGCTGCTGCTGTTGTTTTCACAGAAACTGCCATGACACTTTGAATTACACTCCAGTTTTTTATTTCATATAAGCATGTTCCCTTTGTCTGCCGTTGCTGTCACTCTTAACAAAATCCCCGCAACTCTTTTTTCTTGTATCGTCAAATTTGTTGTCAGTTCTCTGCTGATGCTAAATTTAGAAAGGTCAAGATACATGTTTTTACTGTGGGTAATACAATATTACAAGGTAGCAGACGGCTTAAACCGCGGTTGTCCTACCTACCACACTGATGACAAAGATTCCCAGTCGCCGAGCATAGATAAGGCAGGCGCTTTTAAGGGCCATCAAATTCAAAGAAAGTAGAAATGTCAGTTTTCTTGCAGAGGGACAGACTATCCGAAGACCTTAGGTAGAATTCGTTAAACACGTATTAAAATCCAGGACAGGGTCTTTCACTTTGTTCATTTATCCTCACTTTATAACAGTTTAAACGTGGGATTTCTTAGAGAAAATATTAACAAGCTCACCGAAACAACTAATTAGTCCAGAAGTGGGTAATTGTTTCACTCGGGGAAATTATTTTGAAGCGATCTGGGTAGACTTAGGAAGGAAGTTTGCACTTAAATGTGTGTTTACCGTAACTTCTGACAACTGTAAAATTTATAGGAATACACAGATATCAACACAGCGCCAAACGTTCATTTAACCAAGTGCTTCATATTATTTCGTCTCTTGTTTTAACTGTTATTTTCTTTGGTTATAAAACGTAGTCAGTAGGTTTCCAAATCGTTTAATTATTGATTGGTAATTTATGCTCAGTCAGTATAGTGACTGACTACGAGCTGGACGATCAGGGTTCGATTCCCGACAGGGGCAGAGAATATTTCTTCCAGCCTCTGCGTCCACATCGGCTCTGGGGCCAACCCAGCCTCCTGTCCAAAGGTACCAGGGATTCCTTCCCTGGTTGTAAAGCGCGGACTGTGCGTGACGTTGACCACTCACCCCCATCTAGTGCCGAGTTCTAAAATGAGTAGGGGCTATACCGCCTCTCCCACTAAGCGCCTTCATGACGTGTAGCGGCACAACTTTTATGTTTACTTCTACTTTATGCTACCCCTAATACTGGCTATAAAATTACGCATCTGAAGGAAAGTAGGCGCCTAAGTCCTTTCCAGAATTACTTGTTTCTGTAATCTGTAGTGGCATTTAGAGCCGGAATGACGCTGCTGACAGAGAGATCACAGTAAAAGACCCCCTTTCAAGTTGAATTCATATTAAACGTGGCCAGCTTTAACTTCTCTTTCTTCATAGTTGACAATAATCTTTGAGATTGGTGGATGTTGTCGTTAGAACATTCCTTACTGCCACCAAGCACTTATCTGCTAGCTGTGTATTTTATCACGTAGAAAATAAAAATGGACGAGTCGGTAAAAGCAATATGTTGTCATGGTAGCGGCGCCTTTAACGAAGATCCACACGCAATTAGCTGCAACCATGGAGATGCCGCAATGTGACGTGTGTTGTTTAATGTGCTGATGAGTTCAGAGGGGAGGGGAGGAGTGCTTCCGGATTTTATAAAACAGAACGAACCGTCAGTGCACCAGAACAGTTTAATTCCAAGAAAAATATCAAATATTAGAGTTTGAATCTGTTAAAAAAATTGGTTAGCCATGTAAGGGGATTCGAAGTTAGAATCCTGTTGGAAGATCGCCTGAAATGTGACGTCTATTTGCATCACACGACGGATAACTATCTCCGGGCCATTACGTCATCCATTTATTGGGTACAATAGGCCTGTCCTGTATATTTGATGCCAGGAGAAGGTATTCTATTTCTTCATATGCCTATAGGCTTAACTGGATGTTTAAGCTTAAAATTATTCATTGTCAGGACTTTTTCCATCGTCTGTTCTTTAAAACCACGACACTCCAGTGACAGAGACTAGCTCTATCTAAGAGACCCAACAGAGTAGGTACCTCTCACCTGAAGACGAAGACAGAACCAGCCTCCGAAACGTCGTGGTTTTAAAGAACAGACAATGGAAAAAGTCCTGACAATGAATAATTTTAGGTTTAAACTACCGTCGTCAAAACTCTTTAGAACTAACTGGGTGTTGTTTGGTTTTATTTTTGAATTGATATTAAAAATAAGGTATGTTTAGGTTTTATTGCTAAAATGACAAAGATCTAAGCACTGACAAAAATAATCTTAATCCGTTAATCCAAATTTTGTAGTCGGTGACTACAAAGAGCTCTCTCCGGGGCACAAAATATAAATTAATAAAATATGTGGTATGGCACCTCTCGCTGTATTTTCACGAGCAGCTGTCGCGTTAAATGTTCGTCTTTCCACGTGTCTTCTCAGCCTCTTTATTAACCTCAAGCGCCCCAGTCATAATTTTTGACTCCCTACCTCTTTTAGGAGCGAGTTGTTACCAACATTCCAAGTTGTTATCCTTGTGAAAAATACGACTACATATTTTATTCTGAATCTAAGTGTGAACTCGTTTGTGTGAACACGAAAAGATGGCTGGTGAGTGTACGCCACATATTCAGATTAAAAACATGTTTAATTGTAATCACAATCATCATCAAGTGATAGGTTCAACTCAGAATTGGTCCTTTTTCCTTTTCTAGTTTGATGAACTGGAATACAAATTTCGACATTTTGTATTGCCATGGGCCCGTTCTTCTCTTCTTTTGACTACATTGCCGCCTCGATACGTTTCGGCATTTCTGCCTGTTTAAAGTCTGACATTTTATCAGAAAGGAGATTAATATAAGGTGGGCCCTAAGCGTGAGGAACGTCGGGCTGGGCTTAGAGCCTGCAGCCTATGCACTGCACCTGCACGATGTGTGAAAGTGTCTGGAGAGGTCGGTGACAGTGACGCTGGGCATTTGAATCTGTTCTGCCGACAAAGACAAACAAAACACGTGCATAGAGAGCTAGGGCTGGGAATGGCATTGTACTGGAATCCGGAAATTATGTTCTGACCAGCCGGCCACACTACTGAATGTGTCTGATGCGAGAAGCAAACAAAATGTTCAGAATATTGGGCTAATAATCGAAATCAAGAAATGGATATCCTTAGAGAATTGTTTTGATAATTTAATGGTGACTACTACATATTTTATTTAAAATATTATCCATCAACAAGGCGATCTTTTCCAACATGATGGAGGCAGCAGGCACCTCTGAAACGTCCGTCACTTTCTACCGGACTACATAGCGCATCCTCCCATAAGACAAACATCTTCATTCCCACCCCGCCAGAGACAGATATTAAACATAGAATTAAGAAAATCACCTTGAATTTTGTTGAGAGGGAATAAAATATCCTGTTCAGTTCATTGTCTTCTGCAGCGGTGTGCATTGATCTGCACATGTGGACAGACGAAACGAGGCTTTCTGCACATATGTAAAAGGAGAACGGCGTCACCTAAGAGGAACTCAGATCTACGCTTGGTTCTGCTCGTGGACACTAAACTATACCACGCCCTACTTTTCATTCCTAATTCCCTTTTTCCTGCAAAGAAAGGTTCAAGTTTCAGTGACGTGTCTCTATAGGTTTTTATCTTTAAAGAACTAGGTAAAATTACGGGCAGGCACACAGACGGAAGCAGATGATTTTCAGTATCTGAAAACCTGCCTTTTCAATTTCCATTACTTCTGATTTTTGGTTTCAAAGAAATTACTTGCATACATTATATTTAATATTTATTTATTTTACTTAATTCCCTTCGACTTTGTGATCGTATGTATAATGTCATGGTTTGTTAATTAAGACGACGAATTCTCCTAGAAGGACAGACATCTCGCATTAAATGTTAATTTGGTAGTCTGTTCAGAATGAAAACATATATTGGTCATTTATAAACAACGTACAGCTCAGATGGCTTGCTTTTTTGCACTAATTCTTGGTTGATGCACCGTGTAGTGCGGTATAAATAGACCGACGTTTCAGAGATACTTATTGGTCTATCAGTTTGTACCAGACTACACTGCGCAACATCACAGAAGACAGTAGTTTTTGTAATAATCCTACCCTTCGACGCTAAATAATTTGAGCTGCTGAAAGCGTCTTTCAATAAATCGCAAGTATATAAATATATAAACCTCTTATGTAGCTTCAAGTGGGTCGTCCCCCCACAGGCTGCAAATAGGCAATTGAGTAATGACTTTGTTTGGGGTGTGTTGCGTGACAGGAAGGGCTAAACATTTGAGGGGTTGCAATCTGCTTGATTGGGGTCATCCTTATCAACAGCGCTCTCACACCTGGCGCTAAAATTGCCACCTTAAACGCCATTTGGTAATCTTCCTTCCTTCTCACAATTAACACCGGGTGTTGCTAATTACTTTAGACTGCACAGTCGAATGTTTGCTTCTTACTGCCAGCATCGGTTATAAGGCGTCGATGTGATGTGAACATTTAGCATTCTAAGCAGGATTTGAGGTTCAAACGACGGCTAGAATAAAGATGGTTGACTTCTGAGTTGTAACGCCGTGTAGTCTGGTGAAAGTATACCGACGTTTCGGACGTTCTTGTCTCCAGTACTCATCAATGATGATGTGAAATTTTGTAATCTGAAGAGATTGAACAATAGTAATAAAAATTATCTGAGTAAAACAGATTTTAAAGATCGGAGTTAGATGGAGCTATATTATGATTGTGTTTAATAGCTGCCTTGCTATCAACGGTATTGAACCTTCTGGTGCTGCCAGATTATTGTGAGAAAATTAGAATTTATTAATCTGCTGATTCTTCTTCTTTCCGTTGTCACTTCGTCTCTTTTATGCCAGGTTCAAAAAATTAAACTGAGTTATCTTGTGGACATAATCACTGGGCATGTGATTTACGAGTTTCTGTAAGACGTCTTCTGGTGCTTCCCTCTTGCCGACCGCCGACAGAGTGAAAAACGAATATGATATGGAGTCAAGACAAGCGACCGGCTATTTTTGTCTGTTACTTCGCTCCAGCAATTTTAATCGCAGGAATTCTTCATAGTTGTAGCTGATAATTCCAGCTTGGTAATAATTTCGTCAATTCCGATCAAATAGACATATAGTGTTATCAAGGACAGAGAGAAAGCACTTCAACTCTGAAGAGGGAGGCAGTATTTTCTTCTACCTACAACCCACACGGCTGTATCACCCATAGGTTCAGCATCGACATCTTAACCGACGTGCTGCCTCCTGTTCATAATGTCGCCTCTACACTAATAAATACGTTTAAATACGTATCACAAACCTATGATCACGTATCAAGACGAAGTCTTGGCATAGAAACAGCAGACGTCAGAGCGAGATCACTGGACCGAGATTTAAACATCCGTATCAGAGATCCCCTCTTCTAACAGGCGCTGACTCACTTGTGATTAGCATTTCATCACCACTTACTGCTAAAGTGTAATAACTAGGCCGACATTTTATGGTTTTACAATGAATAAACGTCGTTGTTTTGCATAATGCGTGTTGAAATTCCTGCAGAACAGTGCCAGAAAGAGACACCTAGACTGGATACCTGACATTATCAGTCTGACTGCACAAAAAGACAAATAGCAGAAATTGTGTTAAGCTAGAGAAATGCTGAATTTCTTCAGTAAGAAGATTATACAGGACTAGTCTAAATGATGTTCCCGATTTGAAACACATGTTACTCATGTTTAATGAAATTCAGATGCACAAAATAGCTTTCCTACTCTTAACAGATATATCAGTGCTATTAATGTCAAAATAACGAAAGGAAATCACTCGTTTAATAGTCGTGTAAAGCGCACTAATTAATTACTATTTTTTTTCTAGCTTGAGAATTGGTGGACCAGCAATGATTTGCATACCGGCAGTGTTTGAGAGTGAGAGTGGCCTATGCGTCATGGTTACTGTGGAGGCTGCTCCCACTTCTGTGGGATTTATAAGACAACCAGGTGAACAGTTGCGTCAGTATTTAAATTATTTAATACACATTTAAAAGTTGAAAAGAAACATTTTGGAAAGCTCAACTAACGATTAACATGACGCGTTGGAGTGCACATGGCAACAGCTAAATTACAGGTTACATGCACAGAAAACGCAGTTACCACAAGAATAGCTCGTTTCGAAAGAACAGGACTTCGTTTAAAAGTAACAATTTTGAAATTTTAAATACTGGAAGAGATGGGAAATATTCATGAATTGTAAGCAGCAATGATTTTGAAGCAGGTGACGTGACATATTTGAAAGTACTATCCGAGTATTACAAATGAGAAACTGAGGAATCCCACAACAGCATCTCATTTATGTCATCCCGGTATCTCACGCTTACTCGGACTGGTATAAATACAGTGTCGCCATTAGAGGAATCTGTTCAATAATACTTTTAATTTTCATGCCCAAAACTTAACAGCTGTCTGTGAATAAAGATTAAACGATGCAGTAATATTGGCATGCTTGTTCAAAGAAGTGCCCTTTTCATCAGACACACCCTGTGGGAGAAAAGCCCTTCCTTCATATAAGTTATCTTCTCGTAGGCCTATATAATTCTCTCCCTGGAGGTCAATCGCAGAGGGTCAAACAAACATAGGGGCGGGTGGGGATTGCAACTGATACAGAGAAATAAATCCACCCTCCTGATATCTATAGAGCAGTCGCTATTATTTGTGCAACATCGACGTATAGGCATTGTTACAGGAGTATGACCCAGATTCGAATTTTGAATTTGTGGTTTATTTAACGATGCTGCCAACTGAAGCTGGGACTACGTAGCATTCAATGACTGCATGATTAATTAGTCGGTAAGTACTTTCCCGGCCGGTATTTTGGTCCGGGGTTAAGGTTTCTCGTAATTTACCTCAGTCCCTCCTTAACGGAGATCGATAATAGAATTTATAAACGTAAGTTCTGTCGTGAATGAATACCAAATAGGGAATATCAGATAGGAGATTATCGTGGCCTGTTTTGAGTAACTAACCCAAAATTCCCTTGGATGACCTGTTACAACTGCTAAACTCCGTCAGGATAAAGATATACACTGACATTCAAAATAGATATATTCCAAACAAGAATGATTTTATACAGTGTAGTGAATACAGTGCTTTCTACAGAGCGTAGTTATGATGTTTGCACGGACAGGCATACTAGCAAGAGATGAAGAGGTCAACAATGCTCTCATGCTTTGCAATATGCATGGGTTCTACCAAGCTAGGAAATAACCACTTGTCACTCTCTGCAAGTCACTGTGTATGTGGGCGAAGTGACAAAATCACTAGACGTCATGCCATCTATCATCATCCTCTAAAATCCACAGATTGTGACAGCTTGTTGCATAGTAACCGAGTTTAGATTCAGAACACTCTCTGAAAAGACTGTAAACTGAAACTGCATCAGCAGTTCAAAATTATATCTGTCCGTTCCAGTTTTATAAATATTTCGAATTTTATTCAAGTTAATTAAAATTTATTACCGAAGCACACATTTTCTGAATTACGTTCTGCAGCCCTATGAAATTCTTTCCTTTCCAATTCCAAGTTCGCGCTGTTAGTCAGATTACATCTGTAGTGAGAAACTAAAAAAATATTACAGTTATGTCAATGTTGGTCTTTCTTGTTTTTAATACCATATAGACTTGTAGGTACACACCAAAGTTTTAAAGGAATATATACCTTCATTTTCAACGCTCCAGTATATGTATTATCACCGTCGTGAGATTGTCAAGTCTGAAATATTGTAATTAAAATTATGCTGTTGTCTGATGTATCAGGCAATGTTTCAAAAAATGGAGTGGCAAAGCTCTTTCTTACAGTTCAAATTAATCTCATTGGTGTCAGGTTCACAGAGCTAGAAAAAGCAAGAGTTTTGTTGGTGTACAAGGCTAGACGCATGAGCCGGGATTGCTCAGTCAGTATAGTGACTAGCTACGGGCTGGACAGCCGGGGTTCGATCCCCGACGGGGGCAGAGGATTTTTCCTCTAACCTCTGTGTCCAGACCGGCACTGGGGCCCACCCAGCCTCCTCTACAATGGGTACCGGGGTCCTTTGAAGGGGGTAAAGCCGGCCGGGGCGTGATGCTGACCACTCACCCCCATCTAGTGCCGAGGTCAAGGAAGAGAGGAGCTATACCTCACTCACCCCAAACGCCTACATGGCGTATAGTGGGACAAACTTTACTTTACTTTACAAGGCTAGACGCATCACAACTGCGAAGAGCATGCATGTATGACTTGAATCATTCTTGCAGAGACTTATTTCGGTTTCTACTCTCTGACTACAATCCTCGCTCGTGGGATTATTTCCGAAATCCCTTGGTGGTTCATGTTTTTGGTCAGTTGGGTAGAGAGATGTCTCCTACATAACAATTTGTATTGGTCTCTTGCTCTTTTTAAGACAGGAATCTCTTAACCCCCCACCCCATTTTCCTCTAAGGATCTATTTCATCCAAATAGAACTTGGCTTTTATTTATATGACTTCGCATTGGCTTCAAGCGGAATCATCACACGGTGGGACTTTGTTTGCCTTTAGTACGTCACTTTAAATTTAAGACGATTGTCTTCTTCGATGTTGCATCGTGTGGTCTGGCAGATACAAAGCGACGTTTCAGAGCTTACTACATCCATCATGAGGAAGTTAACCTGAAACTCGTCGTCGTGAGAACCTCAAATCTCATTTTAAATTGTGTCCAAAACTGTGTTACCATTCCTGAAAGAACGATGTAGTCGATCTCAGCGCAAGATTATTACGTTCTAACCTACGAACCAGACTGAGTTCGAAGTTCTAAAACAAGCTGAAAGACCAGACAGCAGAACAAAGTGAGCTCCGAGCCACTAACCGTGTTAAACTGGTTAATATTATCCATTAAATCTTGTCTGTATTTGTGTGTCACACTTCTTATGTCCTGTATGGGGTATCAGATCAAAGTTAATAAACAGCTAATTTTGGTGTGGGTACAAACCACCCAGATAACTTTATTTCAATCAATAAATTAATATAACTGGACCAATTTGTTACATCCTGTTTTAGAAGTTGGCTTTTCAGGATAAATATGAACGATTATTTTCATAAACTCCGCTCTAATACATTCACATCACTCCCAGTCCCTGTCAAAATGTTAATTCGTTACGTCAGACACCTGCTTCGGTTCAGGAACATGGACACACGTCTTGTTTCTCGAGTACAGTTTTGTATTTCTTGTTAGATCAGCGGTCATTGGCAAAACCTGTACCGCCACATCTCAGTGGTAAGAAGACATGCTTCAATTTGAGCACCTGACTTCACACCCCGCTCGCTCTATGTCATGCCGTTTAGGCCACATATCCTTCGGTTACGGAAATTAATGTCAGAAATGAAAAGAACATATTATTATCAGAAAATATTCATGAACAAAATACAACATAGCTGCTATTTCAAGCTACATATTTTAGCACGTAATAAAGCGAGCAGTTGCTAGGTTTTTGTGCTCTAATTTCCGGAATGAAAGCAGCTGTGCAAATCAGACCGCGAGCAGAATTTGTCGTAGTAAAACCTTTCTAACAAAAAATTAATATTAGGTCTTATTTGAGATATATTTTGTCTTAATGACAGGCCATTATAATACAGTGGTGATTTGGTTACAGGGGTAGGAGGTCCTAGAAAATAAAATCTACCGGTAAACCTTGCAAAGACATACATAAAGGGGGATTATAAAAAGAGGATTAAGTTAAAAGTTGCTTATCTCAAATTTGTGACATCCTATAGTGATATAAGAAATAAATCTTACTAACTAACTAACTAGATGGCTTACCGAACCCGAAGGTTCATCACCGAATTAACCAAAGCCCTCCACCGGACCCTGTCCTGGGCCAACAAAATCCAGTTTCCTTCAACTCCTATCTCGGATAGATCCCGCCTGAGATTATCCTCCCATCTACGTCTAGGTCTCCCCAGCGGTCTCTTCCCTTCAGGTTTCCCAACCAGTACCCGGTGCACACCTCTTGTCCCATCCATGCGCGCTACATGTCCCGCCCATCTCACTCTTCTCGACTTAATCACCCTCACAATACTGGGGGAGCAGTACAGATTTTTAAGCTCGTCATTGTGCAGTTTTCTCCACGCCCCATCGTCTTCCCTCTTAGGCCCAAATATCCTCCTCAACACCCGATTCTCAAACACCTGCAATCTGTGTTCCTCCCTCTGAGTGAGAGACCATGTTTCGCACCCATACAAAACAACAGGCAAGATTATTGTTTTGTATACTTTAATTTTCAGGTTCTTAGAAATCAGACGGGAAGACAAAATATTTTGGACTGAGAAGTAGCAAGCATTTCCGGAATTTAGTCTCCTCCTAACTTCCTCACAAGTATCATTTTGATTTGTTATTGTTGTTCCCAAATATTTGAACTTTGTAACCCTTTCAAAGGATTTATTAGCTACCCTAAGATAATTTTGCCCGCCTGTCTTCTGATGACGAGATACTAACATGTACTTAGTTTTTTCTGAATTTACTTCCAGCCCCACTTGTCTACCAGCCTCTAGTAAAACTTCTGCGTTCCTCTTTATTGTATTTATATCGTCCCCCAATAAATTAACATCATCAGCATATGCCAATAGCTGATGTGTCCCGTTCAATTGCAAACCCTCCTGCCTACCTTGGACCTTCCTGATGGCGTATTCTAGCGCAAAGTTAAAGAGCAAGGGAGACAAAGCATCTCCTTGTTTTAGACCGTTCTTGATGAGGAATGTCTCAGATACATATTTACCTACTCGAATTTTGCTGCAGGTTTCATTTAAGCACATTTTTATTAGACCCACTAGCTTCTTTGGTATACCAAATTCAATAAGAATATTATATAGCACTTCTCTCTTCACAGAGTCATAGGCTTTTTTGAAATCTATAAATAACTGATGTACAGTCCCACCGAACTCCCATTTTTTCTCTAGTATCTGACGAATGCAAAAGATCTGATCAATCGTTGATCTGTTTCGTCTGAACCCACACTGATGATCCCCAATAGTTTCATTCGCATATGGGGTTAATCTTGCCAAAAGAATGTTGGATAGAATTTTGTATGAGGTTGATAGCAGCGATATTCCTCGGTAATTACCACACTCAGTCTTGTCCCCCTTCTTATAAATAGGAATAATTATGGATTCCTTCCATTGATGTGGCATCTCTTCCTTATCCCAAATTAACTGAATAAGCTTATGGATCCTCATATGCAACCCTTTGCCACCTGCTTTAATTAATTCGGCCGGAATCTGATCAATTCCTGGAGATTTATAACTTTTCAACTTCCCAATGGCTAGTTCCACTTCATCTAAGCTAGGTTCTGGCACCAACAGTTCAGCTGTATGCATTTTAATCTGTCTAATATCACCAGTATCATGAACATTTAAGAGCTCGCTAAAGAAATTTTTCCACCTATTCACAATTTTTATTGGATCTGCAAGCAAATTGCCACTATCATCCTTTACCAAATTAGTCTGGGGTTGATATCCTTTCTTAAAGTTATTAATGCCTCTGTACAGGTCTCTGATGTTTTTTTCCTTACTATTTGTCTCAAGTTCAGCAATTTTGCCCTTCAGGTATTCCCTTTTCTTAGTCCTAAAGGTTCTACTAGCCTCACGTCTCACGTTACATAGATTATCCGCATTTGTTTTGTTTGGGTTCTGCAACCATTGAAATTTTGTTTGCTTCCTTCGATCTATTAATTTTGAACATTCTTCATCAAACCACGGTTTATTTTGCTTTCTCCTGTAGTATCCTAGTTTCTCTTTTGCTGAAATTTTGATGCAGTTTCTGACATTTTCCCACTCCCTGTTGATGTCCACACTTTCATTATCCTCATTTGTCTCTAAAATTTGAAACCTATTCGAAATTTCAACTTGATATTGTTCCTTTGCCTCTCCCTCACTTAATTTTTTCAAATCAAATCTTTCTGTGTCAAAATTTTGTTTAGTTCGTCTACTTACTGAAAGCCGCTCCCTCACTTTTGCTACCACCAGATAATGATCAGTGTCGCAATCTGCTCCTCTGAATGATCTCACATCAATTACATTTGTCTGCCTTCTCTTATCTACTAAAACATGATCTATTTGATTGTGTGTTCTGCCATCTGGGGAAGTCCAAGTGTATTTATGAACATCACGGTGTGGAAATTTTGTACTTTTTACAATTAAATCTTTTGACGTAGCGAAGGTCACTGCTCTGACGCCATTATCATTACTAAGTGCATGGAGACTCTCGCTGCCTATTGTGGGTTTGAAGACATCCTCCCTCCCAATTTTTGCATTGAAATCTCCTAGCAGAATTTTCATGTGATACTTGCCAAATGTTGCCTAAAATAATGGTGCCCAAATTTCTTCAGCTTGACGCTCCCTTAAAGAGAATGAAACTGTTCGAGTCCCCAGCTCACAGCCTATAAAAATAAATTGTATTCTATCTCGTTTTAACCTGCAACTTTGACATATGATTTCCAACAACCACGCTTCTTAGTTTCCATTCCGAACCCCGACTTGACTTTTCTGCTCCCAAAATATGATGCACAATGTTCATGTGGAAGAGCATACAAACAGTTTTCGAAGTTGAAACAGATCAGCAGCAATTATTTCGCATACGAAAACCTCCAATTAAGATTTGTTTAACTGCAAAGAAAATATAATGAAAGCGTGGGTACACTAAATTACGAAACAGATAGAGTCGCCACCAATTAGTGATACTCAATTAAAATACTAATGACTTTACTATCCTCTGTGTAATCTTATATGTTGGTTTTGTGAAAATTGTCACACAGAGGGCAGTGACGAACAAATGGTATTTTGCTTGTTACAGTCTGAAGCTTTCACTAAGCGTAAAAGTGACTGTTTTATAACTGTACTGTATTCACTTTTAGAACAAATTGTTTTGCTAAAACAAACTTTTTGAAAGGTGTCGCGTCCTAACAATCTCCATGGAGCAGATTCATCAATAAGAACATAATAGTCCCTCACTTGGTCAAGGAATTTCTTGCCGATTTGGAACTCAAAGTTTAATTAACATGTTCACAAAAGCCCACCACAGAAACATTTTCTCAGCCAGATGAATCCAGTTGGCATTTTCCCAGCTTGTTTCTTTAAGGTCCATTTTAATTTTAACCTTCAACTACACTTACGTCTTCCTAGAGTTCTTATTCCTCCTAACATTCTCGTTTATTTATGTTCGTTACTCAATTAATTCGTCCATGTATTTGATGTTTCTCGTCACAGTATTTGAGAACTTAGTATTATTAATTGTGATGTCATTTTGAAAGAGTTATGCTGTTTGGAAGTGGTGGTTGGCAATTAGATTTTCACTGGGCCTTGTCCACATATCCTGCATACTACTGGGGATACTGGGAACGACCCGTTCTTCAAGTGCCTGAGCACTGTGGGTCCCAACTTTTCGTTGGCTTGATCTATGGAAATTCGGTAGGACTCCTTGGACGAGGGATCGGCCTGTCGCAAGGCCTCTACCTGTACACAGGGTAGCACAACACAGAAAAACGCGGACAGACATCCATGGCTTGAGTGGGATTCGAACCCACGGTCCCAGAGACCAAGCGGCCCAAGGCCCACGCCTCAGACCGCGCGGCCATTGCGGATCCCTATCCTGCATAATTGCATATATTAATACACACTCATAGTTGTGACAACAGAACAAATGCTTCGCTGAGCAACACATCAGTTGTGTTGATGTTACAACTGCGATGTCGCGGCAGTTTCAGACACCTTGAGACGGACACATCATCCACGCCATCACCCAGGAAGTGCAGTTGCCTCCACACATCGCCCAGCACTCCTCATTTGCCAATGCGGCGTGTTATTATTATCTATCCACTGTGGTTATTGTCACTTAACAAGTTTCTCGTTCTCGGACGGAACGAGAATTAACAAAGAACCGGTTTGCTTTCCTGTTGTACATGTCACATGTTCCGTCGAGCAGACCAACCAAGGTTAATTGTGCCGGAAAATGTGAAAATGTTATGAGCGCATGTTTTTATCTGTTTAAAAAGTGTAAGTTCGTGTTCTTACAGGCTAAGCACGGTTTGCGATTCTCTATTCCAGCATACTCAAGAAATATGAGACGCTCTAAGTCGTATGCTGAAGCCCGTGGTTCGTTTCCATGTTACATTACTTTACCTCGCTCGTCAACCAAATTTATGACTGCTTATAAAAGATTTATCGCGTCTATCTTGCATTTGAGAGGCATCGGATTCAGTTCCCAGTCTTGGACCAGCTGTATACTGATATAACTAACTCCATGGAACATGAAATCTCACAAAATCTCTGTCTTCCATCCCCTACTCAGTCACGTTAACAAATGCCAATATCGATTCAGTGTAGGTCGAATCAAGTGAAGTTGAAGACTATAGTTTCCTATGTTAATCTGCCCTGAAGATGGAGACAGTAACGTTCATCGGGAATTTCGGGTGACCATACACAAGAGTACGCGGAATCTCTGCCGTGAGGACCTCAAATCTTAAATCTGTAAGATGAGTTCTTAATTATGTACGTACTTTCATGTGTTCCCGACTGCATGAAACGAGTGCAGATGAGCCGACCTTCTTCTCGTGGACATCTAACCATATTTTGAATGCTTTTTGTAAGAATGATGCACACCTCGGAAAGAATTTAAGAAGGTAATAAGCCCTATGTTAATGCGTGGTAAGGGGCAACTTCCCGTTCTCACCAGCTCTCGCTTCATCTCGCGGTCAGTCGCCGTCAGCTTGATACAGCTGCAAGTGGTTCTGTCGGTCGTGTGAAAAACCGGTGTGGATGCCCAGCTGAAACAGAACTGTCACGGCCATCTTGTGTTATTCCGCTTGCCTGTGTTGACACATCAACTTACGTACATTTTCGTTTTTAGAGGTGCTTGTTACCTCCATCATCATCGTGATGATGGAGACAGCAAACTTCTTTTGAAAGTCTGTAAACTTAGACTAGACTACACTGCGCTACAGCCCGTATGACAGAAATGTACATACTGGTCGCCGTGAGACTCTGAAATCTCACTGAAGCCATGAAATGTTCGATTTGAAATGAAGTTTACTCAGACTGACGCGAGAACGAAACAGTTGCCTCGCAAAGCAACCAAATCGCCCAAGAGTGACGTCAGGCATCACCTATTTCTGACCCTCCAGGGCTTTCACGCCTTTTTCTAGTTACACAGAACCCTGTAATTACTCACACACACACACGCAGTATGGCAGATGTGCTTCTTCTTCCTCTAAATACTGGTTTAATTGTTTTAGATACGTAAAACTTCTTTCCTGTGCGACTAATGGCTGTAGAGTTAGTAGATGGTATGTTGATTACACGCGCTTGGGCTCTTCAACTGTTCGTTGAGAAGTCGCCTTTACTACGGCATTAAAGACAATGCTTCTCGGTCCATGGTAAGTCGGTCACGACCTTTAAACACTGTTACTTGTTCGAATCGTGCTCGAGATTTGAATTTCTACTCGTCCCCCCTGTATTGTCCTGTGATAACGGCCATGCGTGCTTCGATAATCGATCCAAGGAGTCTGTTCGTCTGTCTCAAAGATTCAGATCTCTTCAATAGAGGATGTTCTGACCATACTTGTGTTTGGTAACAGGGTGTACCAGGTATCTCGACTATAGAAGTTTGTGGTTTTCCTCAGTCTCAAGATAAATGCTGGAATAACACTGTCTTGAAGTATCCAAATTAGGCTTTAATTCGGTCATCATTCATGGCCACCTTTCCACCATATTCTATTATATATATATATATATATATATATATATATATATATATATATACCACACCTAATTCAGGGCTTTTCAGTCCCCAGCCCAACTGTGTTCTGTTCGGAACTCGTTCAACTTTTTAATGTCAATGCTACTGTGGTGTCAGAGAGATCTTCGCGAGACTCTAGCTCTAAGATTAGGTTTGGTTAGGTTATGTTACGTCAGATCATATAACTTTAGGTTTTATTTGGTTGGGTTAGGTCAGTTTGTTCGGTTAGGTCAGGCCAGGTTTGGTCAATTTAGTTAAAATCAGGTTAGGTTAGATTGGGTTGGGTTAGGTTTGGTTAAGTTAGGTATGTTGACCATTATCCACCTCTCGGCGCCCGACATCCCGTGTCTCATCGTTGGTTTATTGACAGTTTTCTGTGTGCGTCTTGATGCTAGCCGTCTGTTTGCCAGAATCCTGTTGCATGACGTCCCAAGGTTTCATTTATATTTTGAAGGCAGCGTTGGGCGTCGTGACGTTTGTGTCTGTTTTCAAACTTGCTTGTGCAATAACTCAATAAATATTACATGCGAATATTAAGCCCATTTTAAACGCATATATTAATTCAGAGTGCAGAATAGGAAATGTAATTTAATGAAAACTTTATAGAACCTATATAGGTAACATAAATATTCAATGTTCAAACACAATTAATTGTCTTTAATTTATGGTCGCTTACTGCAATAGTGTCTATGAGCTACCACGTTAACCGCAATAAATAAACTCCTTACAGTGCAGCTGTTACATAAAATTTTCATTACCCGTATATTTTCCTGCAGACATTCCATTTAGTGTGCAGTATTTGCCACCAAGTGTGAAAAACGTAGCCTTCATATAATAGTTGGTCTTGTCCGCATGTTTCATCTTTGAAACTACTCAGCGGATTTTCATTTAAATTTAGTACTCGGAGGTCTACACTAAAAATTGTTGGGCTTCTTTTATGTCGGTATCGGCCATTAAGCAGCCGTCGGACAAAACACTGGCAAGCTTTCACAGACTTAAGTCTCAAGTAAAAGCAAGATTCGTCTACCAGACGTCGCTGTTGAATGGTCCCGGGTTCAAATCTCGTTTCTAAGACCAGTATTCTGAATTAGTCTTCCGTGATTTGCCTCAGTCCCTGCAATTACGTTATACGCTATATAATCTGAGCTGCAGATTCCGTCGTAAATAAAATAAAAATTATAACTAGACCCGTTGGTGAGCAGCGTGTTGGATTGTCGGGGAAGTTGACGCCTTTATAGAAGCAGACTGTACTTCCGAAATGCCTGGTATACGTAAGTCATGTGAGCACGAAACGCGTGACGTGCTAGGCGGGTTCACACTTTCTTCTGAACCGGTTCTTCTCTTGTGCACCGGAAGTGAAAAATGAACACGCAAAACAACCGCCACCAGTAAATGTCGCTTCGATCGGCAGATTTCTTTCACAACGGTCACTATCTACACCTCCGCGTTCTTAAGTTTTGAAACTGGCCACTAGGTCCTTAACAATAGTAAGAAAATAAGAACATTGAAGCATGTTTAATGAACTGTCATGTTGTTTCAATAAACTGACCTTTTTCATACCCCAGCTATGGGTCTAAATGTGGAAAATGTTAAAAAAAACATATATAACCCCTGCAGTTACAAATAAAACGTCATTACGTAAGCTATGAGTCAAGTTGACATTGTTTGCACTTTCACGTATAAATCTCAGCTGGCACTCTGAACACCCGTGTTCTATCCCCTGTAAGGACATTCCATTTATTAAGAACTAAAAAGTTATGTAAGTCACCAAATTATTCGTGTGTTTGTGTTCACCTTTTGCAACAATATTTTACGTAAAAGCCTATAACCTCCTTTATAAGACAGACTACACTCCGAGAAGCGTCACAAAAGATAGCTTATGTAAGCAAATTAATTTGTCATCTTTATCAGATTGCTATCGATAACACACTACAATGTAGTTTAGGCGCCCTGTGTCTTCGTACAAATGTCAATCCAGCAATGGAACGCGTCGTGTCAGCGCATTTACAGAACTGCGACTTGAGATTCAGACAGTGTTGCGTGCCCTGGTGCGCGATGACCCTCGTTGGGGCCACCCGAAGAGATGGCCGAGGTGACAAGAGTAGCGTGGACTGACAGGTGACATGTTACGACCCCAACAGACGATAGCTACAACTGTGACAAAGCTATGGTCCATACCTCGTAGTATGTGGCGACTTTTTCTAGTACCGTTTTAGTTAACGGTATTGTTTATTTTGTTGTTTATTTGATTTATTGGAAAACGGGTGAGAATTCGTAGAATCATTCAGTCTTAAGGCGTCGATGTGTACAGAATAACGCAGAAGAAAATCTGAAACTTAATCGATATAGGATTGAAACCCGCGATCACAATATAAGTCCTGGGATCGCCGTAGCGTAAATTTCTCACTAGTAACACAGGTGTACCAACTTTCCATGTTAAGTCGTTGCCTTTTCAACATGGCATGGCGCATCCTTTGGTTGTGGATGTAGGAGACGTCTTCCAGATGCAGAGAGTAGCAGATGATGTACTAAATAAGCAGTCGCCGACCTCCTGTAAGGGGCAGTCCTCCAGCTTGGATGTTTCTGTGACTTTCCTCGACATAATGAGTTTATAATTTATTAGATCTGAGGTTTCCGCAGGGGTGAAAGTTCGGCCGCGTAGCTTTTAGATGGCTACAAAAGTTTGTAAGGAACGTTAGCCTCTATTTTACACTACTGTCCTGAAGATGATCACAGATTTCTCCGTCTTTCGGTGTGAACTGAAACATGGAACTGACTAAAGCGTCGTATGATAAAAGAGGAACATTAAATTCCAAATTACGTCTGACATGTCTTTATTTTATTATTATACTTTTGTTGCTTAAAAAATTAAGAATTCAACCCGATATAAATTTTCCAAACCAAGAAATTTGGACGGCTTTAAAGTATAAATTTCGTTATTTTTGCGTTTAGTTGGATGTAACGTGAGTAGAATGAGGCATAGATCAGCCCCGCTGTATTTCTAATGTCGATATCGTAGTTTGTTGAAGAGAAGAAAGGCGCTTTTGATTGATAGCTGTCCTTGCCATGTTGCTTCCTAATGGGGCGTGATAACAAACATTTCCACCCATAAAGATGGCTGCAGTACTCTGTAGAAAGTGTTTTACGATGGTTTAATTCGGAACATCCCTTGTTGTACAGTAGCCTGCATATTTCAGTAACTAAAAATAAATGTCTGTCTTCTAAAAACGCGTTTATAATTAACTCAGTTTTTCTGCGTGTTTCAGTCTGCTAGAAAATCATGAATTGGATACGGGGTCTCTATGCAGACAAACGTTGGGTCTGGAGCCTTAGACATATTTGGAATTAAAAGACATTAAATGCATTGGCATGATTTTGTCATAAACAGCAAACATATCAATTATTGAACATAATGACACAAGCTCATACAACGTTTATCAATCACTCGTGGTTCAAGTCAGTTATCGAAGTAAAGACTGTGACATTAATATATTAAAGTAATCAGTTATTTCTTACATGTTTCTAATTTGTTCAAACAAGCGCGTACCAGAAGAAGTCACTAAAATGAACGTTGTAATATATGGACAAGTTCTGAAATATGTTTCAGCTTTTAACATCAGCATTAGAAGTGTTCATGATTCTTCACAAACGTTAAATTTCCCATTATTACTAAATGCCTGTTGTGTAGTAGGCCTACATTTATGGTTTATCTGTATAGACTACGCTATTTTTACCCAGAACTCAACAAAAGTTGTGGTCGAATGGTTTTCACTGCCGTTCTATATTCATGAGATCTCATGTTCAAGCCACGACCTAGAGACCGACTAATTTGACGGAGGTTTCTCGTGGTTCAACTCAGACCCTCCAGGCAAATGCCAGAAGTGCCTTAAATTAATCCACGACCGCTCCCTTTCATATAGTCCAATTTATTATTCTCTGCAAAATCTAAGATATTGGAGCCATTATTGAATAAACAAAGAAATCAAAAATTCCCCAGATCTGTAAAGGTCATACCGAATCTTAGTGTTGTGACTATTTATTATTATTTTAGTGTTCTGTCTGACGACAGGTCCACATGAACAGGATCCTTCCATCCTTTTCTCGGACTGGGACCTGTTCATGTATGTTTTTAGGCAGGTGATACAGAAGTGGTTTGCCATTGCCTTCTTCTGTGTGTGAATGGAGTAATTGTTGGGATGTCACGGAGAAACCGGGGAAGCCCCCCGGAGGAAAACTCCGTGTTGCCTAGATCACGGCCTTGCCCAACACAAGTTATAAATCTGAGCACCACCGGGAATTGAACCCGAGACCCCAGGATTACAAGGCCAGCGTTCTAACCGCTAGACCACCGTGGCTATCTTGTGACTATTTAAAGTCATAAGACTGTAAGTAAATCAGTTGGCTATTATTATTCTTGTTCTTCCCCCCCCCTTTCGTTTTTGCCTAAATTGACACTCGTTTTAATACAAGTGTCAAAGTTACTAGCCTTTTCCGGCGTGTAGAGAAGTGTTCTGTTTTGAACACTTTAATCACCTGGATCGGGATTTGAACAAGAAACTCCCGCTTTCAGTGTGAACTTGACAGCTTATCACTTGAAACAAAACGCGAGATGTAATCACTTACGACTTCTTATCTTTTCATCTTTTTTACTGTTCTTCGTAGCATTGAAATATTTTATAAATCGTTGTCATATTTCCAGAAGACTTCACCTATAAGTGGAATTTGATACTTTTCATTTAGTTCATTGTCTGTTAACTGTGTTTTCTGTTTTGGTATTTCCCTAACAATGCCATCGGTAGTTCTGTTTACTGAAACTGTATCCAACGTCCGGTGAATTACATAATTCTTACAGCAGTAATAGCACAGCCAACCATGACACAAAACTATATAAAATAATGAAACATTTTTTATGAAGGACAGCTAGAAGATATCTTTATAAGATTAAAGACTTCACTCGATATTAAACATAAATTTATTTAACCAAAATTATGTCCTATGCGTGACGCTTGAATAGTTATTGTAAGCTACGAGTTGTTGGCTTGCGAGATTTTTATTTTTTAATTAAAATTTTCTATGCTGCCGTAATCTTTGATGAATTTAGTCGAAATCCGTCGAGTGTTTCTCTAAATTAAGTATGTAGTAACTATAAGATGTGATCTCCTCATTATAAGTAATTTTTATATACGTCGTGGAAAGGTCACTTACACGACTTTTGTTTAAAATTACGACAACTGAAATTTCAATAGTAAGCCTGCTACTGAAAATCACATCGGGGAACGTCAGGACGTCATTCAGAGGTTATAGAAATCGCTTTGCACGAGGTGTGTAATAGAAATTATTAGGAAAGCATGTAAGAAAGTAGAAACCTGATAAAGGAAATGATAACTAGCGACAGAGGAAGAAGACAAAGAAATGAAGATGCACAGCTGTACGTCGTACTTATCGGGTGGCGGGTACCTCTCTGCTGTCAGGCGTTTTATTTTTATTATTGAGAGAGAAAGAAGGAATGGAACAAAAGACGTCCACCTCCAGAAACTGCTGAGAAAAGGGGGATTTTTATAAAAGATAGGAGAATATAAAACAAACAGCAATGTCACTTCGTGGTGGGAATTATTTATTAGCTGTGGCAGGCTTGTACAGTCTCTCACAGTACATTATTAACAATCTTATAAGAACGACACGAAATCTTCCTAGGTGTCATAACAGTATATAAATAATTCAAAAGGTGTTGAGAACAAATGGAAATGTCGACAAACGTGAGAGAATTCGTTTCAAATCTGGTTCTGCTCGTGTTGTAGTTGTGGATAATTAAACACATACACTAACATTCAGAGACGTTCCTAAAGTATTATTTCAAATCCAGCTTAATGTGAAACATGTAATTTTTGTGTCAGTTCTGTTAAATATATGATGTCTGGTATAAATTTTTCACTCAGATAAGAATACTGATGATACGTAATATACGACGAAGTTGTCAATGGTTACAGTCGTAATTGAAATTGAATCGAAAATATATTTGAACCCAAAAGGAAGCCGATATGACAAAGGGGCGTATTAAAAAGGTTTTTGAAGGGAGATTAATATCAGATGATTTTCTCCTGATACAGTTGGCACGTTTTTCTTTCATAAAAGAAAATAATAAATACTTAAAACGTTACCAATAACATGTTGTTTAAAGATTTCTGTCTTCTGGGTTGTTGCGCTGTGTAGTCTGGTCGATGTTTACCAACGTTTCAGAGGTCATACTGCCTCCGTCATCAGGGCGATGAATGTGCCACCCAATTGGCACATTCATCGCCCTGATGACGTAGGCAGTATGACCTCTGAAACGTTGGTAAATATCTACCAGACTACACAGCGCAACAACCCAGAAGACAGAAATCTTCATACTCACCGCTGTGAAAACCTCAAAACAAACATGTTGTTTATAAGACTGTAAAAGAGTACGTATATACGAACATACAGATTTTAACCGAAACATTCTAAAAATTCGGTGCCATTTGTAGGGATTCCGAGATTGCTTGTCGCTGCGCTTGAGCAACGTCTCGATAGTGCCTCGTTCTGGAACGCACGGAATGTCCCGCCATTCTCACTCCACATGCGTGGTATTTCCTGTGACAGGAACATGTAGAGTTATGCCAAAGCACCGCGTTATTAAGGCGTTCTTACACCTCGACACTGCTTGTAAATGTATTGGCTACAAGCCTCATTCCTTTGTAAAGTTTCGAGTTTACCGTGGGACAGAAAGCTTTCTAGCCCCCAGAGTCGTTCTTTAAGTTACGGTGAACGTGAAATTTCCTTAGTCCCTAAGCACAGCGCACTTATCGGGGGGCCTAAGCCAAGTCACTTAGGCACACGCACATCAACAATCCACCGTTTACATTTAGCATGTATTTTTTCAAAGTACTTGAATCTGTCCACATTCTCAAATGATTTATAAATAATAGTAATATTATAATTTTATCTGAGGTTTTAGAAACGATACACTAACATACACGTGCTTTTCACTTTAGGCGCCTTTCCAACCCCATGGATCCCATATTATATTCGCTCCGTCCGTCTGTCTGTGTGTCCGCACTTAAGAACCAATTTTAGAGATTCCGAAGATCGGGTATTCTGACAGGATTTTCATATTTTTCCCTCAGTTTCCCCTCAAAAATATTAGAAGATTATCTTAGATTAGGTCATGAACGCTTCCTTCCACATCTTTTTTATTCATTAATCATTCTTTCTAAGATTAAAATCTTAACCAGTGACATCGTCGTTAAACAAACCATAAGTGAATAAGATACAGGCAGACAGAGGTACAGTGGCACCGAAAGCCACTACAGACGCAAATACAGAATTATATTACCATCTGTAGCGGAACAGAGAAAGCGAACATGTATACATGCTATTGTCACCTTCAGATAGCGCTGTTAACTGCCCCGATGCGAGGTCTCTCTCATGAAATATCGAGGTAGTTTGAGTGCAATTAAAGAACTTACAAGATACAGGAAAACAGGTTCGCATTCTTATAATCTTGCGCCATTTACTTCGCCATTAATTCCGACAGGAGAAAAAGCCGCTCATTCCCTGTCCCCCAGACCCTCGGTCTTGTTCAAAATAAACTTGAGCCGAGACTCTTTTTGTTACGTAACCGAGAAGCCGTTTTGTTACAGCCGGGTCTTAAAGCCCAAAGTTCACCCACCTAGAAGACTGATTGAAACGTAGCCTTCTGATATTCTGGATTGTGACGTCGTGCAGAAAGTCCTCCGAAGCGCTGCAGCCCTTGTTCGCTCTGATGATGGATGCAGCAAGTGTCTCTAAAACGTCGGGTAGTTTCTACTGGACTACACGGTGCAACATCCAGAAGACCATCTTCTTCCTGCTTTCTGCAGCGACAACCTGACACATCACCATCAATGATTTTGTTCCTGCTGGTGTACATCGAAATTGCCACTCGTAACCGTCGCTGTTTAGAATGGGATCATCGGAATTCAGTCCCCATCAGGAAGGCGTTAATTCCCTCCATCCGATTATCCCATCATTGCTTGTGTTGATTTCTATAGTGTCGTCTTCTTTCTACACTTCCGTGTTTCCACTTACCTCCGAGGCGTTGCGCTTACTTTATTTTAGATGAGATGTAGTTCATTAACAGGATGCTGCATGCTAGCTTCAGGATAATAATATTTTGGTATTGAAGTAAGTCTGACATGACAGTTAACCTGGTGTAGTTATCCTTTTATTAACTAAGTAAACTTTGCTGGTCCAGCCTAAGTAATGAGCTACGTATTGGACGTTCGGGGTTCAAATCCCTGTGCAGGGATATTTCTCTTCCCATCAGATGCATATTCCTGTCTCCTACCCAATTGATAATGGTCGTCCTTTGCCACATTCCAAGTAGTTTGCGGCTTGGTGTATCGGTAGTGCTTTTTTTAAGTATATCCGTTTCGAAACCTTTGCGTGTATGGAATGATAACATTAAAACAAACTTTAAACATGTAGGAATTGAAAGTGTGGAGTTTTCTGTCCGACAGGAACTGTTATAATTGTGTTATGGTTCATGTGAAAAAACAATGATCCGTTGAGTTCCAGAAAAAGGTGGGGTACTTCTTGGCCAACTGAGCGAATGTCACTTTCTCATGAAAAATGTTTCACCATGGAGTTCATTACGTATTAGGTCGAATTTTGGACGGCATACCTGCCATTTAAAACAACTTTTATATCTTTCTATGTTTGTTTCATATGTCTTTCTCGGCCTCTCCAAGCGAATGTCGGGTTCGTGCTTTTAATCAGGCTCGTAACTATCCAAAACCATTCATCAGAATTAATTTCATTCGCCAAACAACTGCTGTAGTTTAAGAGATCGTAAATACCGCAAAGAATGAACTTCTGTTTTACTGGGCGTGTAGGCGAAAGAGCGTGAAGCTAGCGATCCATTTGCATTTGAAAGTAGTACAAAGGACATTTGGAAATTGTGTTCCATGTTTCTTATACAGGTACTGATGCTTTGGCACAGCTAAATATCATGACCTCAAGTCAAAATCTAATATTAAACTTGATTTAGAAAAATAGAGTATGATGGTATGGAATGGATTTGAATGGCTTCAGTAGAACATCAGTAGCGGACTCTTGTAAATGCAATAGGTCTAATGATCAGCCGTGTTCCATAAAAACGGTGTATATCTGGACAAGGTAAACGACAGTTATCTTCTAAACAAGGACTTTGCTCTGCATAATACGTTGGTTATTAAGTCAGTTAAAGAAAAATTTATGCTGGTAAGGTGCAGTGCAGTTCTGAAAAATTCCATTTAACAAGGAATTTCTCCTTTAGTAGATATTAAAATTATGTTTGAAAGTGTGATGTGGAGGTCCTTTGTTTCAATAAACGATCGATCCATCAATCAGTCAATCAACAGAAGAGTAGTCTGTGTGATAATAGCGAAATGTTCTCCAGGCGTGCAAACACGACATATAATTGGATGGCTTCCATCCAGCTTCTTCCACTCTGACCATTAAGAGACCGAATCAAAAGTTTCTCACTTGTCAACCTGTATAAACAAAAAAATTCTGTGTGTATGTTTTACTGTGCCGGCCAGCAGACACGACGACTTTCCAACGAAACCTTCAATTCTGGACATCGACACGTGACAGCAACAGTGGCACATAACTCCTCCGGGAAAAATGCAGACTTTCCTGTAATTCGATCTTCGAGTAGTTCAAATTGACTAAGTGACTAACAAGCTTTTTGCCTTAATATCCGTGTGACTAATTAAATGACTAGCTAGCGAATGAACCACGTCCGCGTTATACTATATATGCTTAACATGTGACAGGTACGAAACTATCCAAGAAATTCTCTGTTGCTATGGAAGGTGATGATGCATCATTATAAAATAATGTCCGCTGTTGCCCTCTTCCTTGAACCTGTCTGTCTCATCAAAACCAATTTCCATGAACTAATTTCTTGAGAAGCTGCTCATCAGAAAAAAAATTCCGTCCTTCATGGTAGCCAAAGGTTCATTTCCGTGTTCACAAAATAATTTTAAATTTTACATGTAAACTCCAGCATTTATTCTCTTGTAAACAGTTATTATAACGACTAATGGATAAAAGTTCAGACTTGTAAGTCCAGAAATTACAGCCGAAGTAGAAGAAAACTGAAATACGTCCATCTCAGTCGACTATATAGGCCTAAATTTTTTGAATAATTTTTTTTACAAGTTCACAGCTTCAGTCGTTAGATTCTGAACCAAATAGGCCTAGTTATTTACTGTGGACAAACCAAACATCGACGTACTTCTGAAAATCGAACATTTTTCAAAATAAGTATAAATAGTATCGAAAACCCATCCTGAACTTCTGCCATGAATTTGATTTCACAAGTGTCTCATCTTTTATGGGTTATCTTGATACTACTTTTTATGACATACGAAGCGAATGATGTTAGTTACTACTATTGCTGATTTAGAGTGGACCTAAATATTAAAGGTCGGAATTGTTGTTTCGAATTTACACAGAAGCATGTTTTCTGTTTTCATCTTACATATCCTCGTATTCCGAGCTGAGTTCGGGAATTTCGCATGAGCTAATCTACTTGCAGACGCAACACTTGGGCCCTAAGAATTCTTAGAAGAGCCCTCTAGGACTGAGTGTGTCCAAGAAATTCGGGCAAAACACACTTAGGAGCAGACAAGTAGCCAATATTTATTTACGTGTTGACTACATCGCAGCTCAGCCACTAAAGAAACATGCCTTGTCATTGCCCTTAACACACTTCGAAGGACAGAGGTAATGAAATCATTTACAACTTGGTTTAGACACCTTGGCGCATTGGATCCTTACAGGAACACACTGTCGTTGCTACTGTCTACACGGGTACATCCCGGTTTACACGGTATTTGCATTTCTGTCTGACGAATTTCCAAGCCGCTAAGTAGTGATTAGACCTGTCACTTCAGCTTCGACAGATAAATAGACAGATAGGTACTGCAAAGGTGAGAAGTTTGACCCCCAGTTCTACTATTGGTTTTCGATTCGGACCTCGCAAAAGTTCCATAATGCATTCCTTATGTAGGTGTAGTGAAACATGTGCCACTTTTGCATGGCGTGCGTCGTGATGGATGCCCCACTGTGTGTCGCTGAGAGCTGCCGCCTGTTTCGTGTTTGCGACAGTTTACACACTCCACCATTTATGTATTGTCTTAAAGGTCACACAGAAAAATACTTGTGCAAATAATTCTCAAACACCTGAATAGAAGATGGGTCAGTCTTTATATTGCTAAAACAAGGGACAGGGCCCAAGAGAGTAAGTGTTTGTGCCGTGTGGAAAACGGATAAGTTTAGTTTCATGAAGGAACTAAGGAGACCCCACATTGGGCAGGTCAGATTGACAAATTATACCATGCATTGACTGAAATACTATAACTGTTATCGCAAAAACCAAATCTGCTCCAAATTTTATTACATGTTTCTCATTCATATGTTAGAACGTGGAGTAAATTATGACAACCATAAATTATTTATATCGTTAACATCTAACATAAATGGAACCCTGAAAAGGGAAGAACGACTTGGAATACCTAAGTGCAGGTGGAAGGATAAATTACGTCAAAACGAATCTTGGAGAAGGAGAGTGCCAATTTTATGAAAATTATTTAATCTTGGCACCCTCTTGTGGGTACCTAGGTATCCCGAGCCGTTACGCGAACCTTATGCTGGTCATTATATATTGTCTGAGTTGTGTTTCATACAGCCGACACACAACACCTTGGTCGTTGTCTATTGTCTTCAGCTGGCTGTGCTGAAGGATTTTGCATGTTTTTGGTTTCTTCTAGTAATTACTGTATGATCTGAGAATTCGAAGTCTTCAATTAATAATCATGTTAATAATCATAACAATGCTGGTGCAAATTTTTAAACTTTAGAATGACATCTATTTTTTCACGAAAATCATACGTGTCTAATATCGATTGTTCAATAGACATTTGTGCCATGTCTGGGTGTTTAGACTAGCAGAAATGTCACTGAAGAATCAAATTGTTCATTATTTAAGACACATTTTACAGTTCAACAGACACTGGAAATCAGAATCTTTTGTTTTTGAGTTGTTTCTCATAGGACTGCATGGTGTGTTAGAGTGGATTCTGCAGTAATTTTTATTCTTTATTAACCCCTCTGCATAAACACGGTGGAGGTCTCTCTTTTCACTTTGTTTCAATTCGAATCTAATGCATGTTTTCTAGAACACGTTCGATCATGGTCGTAATATATATTGCTACCAGATGGCTTTCGACTGCTCAGCAGGGTGTGATGTATGTTATAGTCGAACCGCACCCTGTATAAAACACTCAGCGCCACTGTTGGTTGCAGTGAGTACCACACACAGAGAAAGAGAAGGAGAGATGGCGGTGGCGGCAGAGGACAAAAACAAAAGAAGAAAGGTAGTCGTCATGGCTGCTCTTAAAACCTGTAGTGCAAAACAAACAGGCTGAGACCAGGTGACTGCTTTAAACGACAGTTGAAGGAAGATAGAAAAAACAGTGTTTGGAAACACAGTCTTTGTAAGTTTTTCCCAAACATGTGCATTTGCACTGCATATACAATAGGCCTATAGTAATTAAGTGTGATAAGCATGCTTTTTCACCAGCTTATCATACGAGTTCAGACACTTCTTCCCTCAGCCTGTCATTGTAACGTTTATAAATAGTACCACTAACTAAAACGAAAATAACCATCTTCTCATACAAGTCGTTACGTGATATTTTAGTACTGAAGAGGTTATGTAAGCGTATATTGAATAACAATTGCTAACAAAATATTCGAGTTTGAATATATAAATTCATTGTATAAAAATCACGTAGCACCTCTTTCTTTGTTAAATATTCACTTTCGTTAGAATTATGATAAATCTACAAAATTCAGTAACTGTATTCTAGTTAATTTCATAGTTTACAAAAATTGCTATAAATCAATTAATTACTACTTTGGGTCGATCGAAAAAAATAATTATCCGACAGTAGAGACTGCTCAAGAAATGTAAACCTTAATAAGAGAGTGGTAAATATGTATACAACCATTCTGTCTTCTAGTAGGTGTAATTTGGCGCGGTGATTATTAAATGAATCCGTTTATGAGGTTGGTTATTCTGCAGACTATGAAATAATTGTTTTCGTAATAATCGTTAATAGGGCCAATTAATGTTGGAAACTGTGTTGTATTTTATGCCGAGTAGGAAAAAAAACGTAATTACTATTTCGGAAGTTCGAGTTTTTATCGAAGGAGTAAGTTTTCAAATTTTAGATGGGCTGCTCGTTATTTGTGGTCCTTAGTATAAGTTACTTTCTAATAGCTGCTAGTATCTGTTCTCTGTAGAACATACGCTCTACATTAATTATCGATTATTGCCATACAATGTGAACCAATTGTAGATTTTTGCTCTCCTACTACTACTAACTTCTTTAATTCACAGCACAGTTTTCGTTTCTACGCACTGTATCCAAGACCAGGAACGAGACCTCAAAGAAAATACCAAACTCCTTTCAAGGAGTTTCCAGTGTCTCCCGCTCTTTGTGCTCACTCTGCTGCTGCTGTTATTTTTATTATTGTTATTATTATATCCTCTGTGACTTACTTTACGACAGCTACATTGACGAAAAATTATTTCAAACTTTTAAGATGTCGATTTTCGTGTACATCTTTCGATACCACATCTTTCGTGCAGCATTTGCTAAAGAAGCTTTTATCTAACTAATCCAGTAACTAAATGTATATTAAAAAGAAAGGCAGATAGGAGCAGAAATTCGAGAAAGTCATTCCCGTAGAATTTCAACGGACCTTTCCCGCTAGTGTTTTTATTTCATCATCAGTTTGTTTAATCATATTTGAGCGTACTTAAGATTGATGGTTGTAAATTAGTACACACCTTTGTTGATACTCCGTCAGAAAATAGCAAATTTCCTAACTTGTCATGTCTATAAAAAAAGACATTACATCAGAAGTTACACACCGACACTGTAACTTGTCATTGCGTCTGCCGGTAAAGCTCAGTGATTTCAGTCTAAGCCAGCTGCGTCACTTGTTCGTGTTCCAACTCAGGAACGGTCGTGTTAACGTGCCTTTATATTAAATGAACGCGTAATAGGAAGACCGTGTCCGTTCACGTGTCTTATTTACGAAAGTACTCTGCAGATTTCAATTTAGCTTCGTATTGTTGGTCTGTTCTCTTTTTTAAGTTTTAAGAACAGTTAAATGTTGGTACTTATCGATCCAATAAACCCCTAATTTTCGTGAGGTCGAAGTGGAACTTCACGATTTTTCTCCAAAATTATTTAATTTCAAAAATCTATAGGCGTACATAACAGACGACAGAGATTTGGTCAGGACACACAACTTACAGTTGAAACGGTATCAGTGTCACATATATTTTAACTAAGTTTCATGGCCCTGATGATGGAGGCAGAAAGGATCTCTAAACGTCTGTAAACTTCTATAAAAACCTCAAATCCCACATAATATTTCTTGAGAATCTAGCAGTAGCTCAGTTCGTCAACACATTCCCACTCTCCACACCTCAGCCTCTCATCTATGAAGCCCGAACATATATAGAGTGATCGAACAGTCACACAACCCATTTTTGACACATGTTCTTTTTGTCAAAAAAGTAAATTAAATCGAAATCAGAAACCAGATTACAATTTTGTACTGAGTGTTGGAAATATTCATCACGTTCAGTGATGCATACATTCACTCTTTTCCTCATGTCTGCTGTAAACCCGTAACACTTTTCTGAAGTGACGTCCGAAATGCACCAGATGTGATATTGTCTATTTGTTTAGGACAGGAAAGCCGGGAAATGTATCCCTTAACTCATACCGGCGAGTTAAGTAAGAACGAGTTTCGACAATGAGCACTCGTTGCACTTGTGAAAAAGACATCCTTGCACTTCGACTGATGAAAGACTGACGCGAGCAGGTTGCATGACGTGGGATGTGTTAGAGTCACAGTCATATTGTGTGTTTATTGATCAAATCGAATTGTATTGAGTTCAGCAATTTGACATTAAATAACATCACATTCTATACGTCGTAATTAAATAACCCACGACCCGTACGTTTTCAAATAATGATTCTTAGTTACAATATAACTTGTCTTCATCCTATGTGTGATTTTATTTATTATAAGAATGGTTTGGGATACGCTGGATCATACGCCACATGTATCTGTATGCAGGATATGATTCATTCTTAGAATAGACGTAAAATTGTGTTTTTTTTCAAATCATTGTCAGACTTTTAAAACCACCCCTCATTAGGAGACGTAATACATTTATATCTAATTGTGTGATTATTAAAATATCCATTCCGGGCCGTGCATTGTTACAGTGTTTAATTTATTTTGGATTTTCATATCGAATGGCTTATGGTTTATTTTCATCAGTTCCCTTATGAATGCGAGAAAAGCTCAATTATATGTGGAAAAGAAAATATATGCCTATGATTCCGCCACCATCCGCCTAGTAATTTCCTTTGTAACATGGAAACAGTTTTCTGTCGCCTTGTTTGTAGCTGCTTTCTAGGAAAATTGTCCAAGCCTCTAATTAGACCTGCCTGACAAGCTCGTAAATCCGACACATGGAGGTCGCTCTAAAGGGCACCAACATATAGGTGTAGGCAAAACTCAAAAACTTTACCGCGTCATTGATTATTGTTTAATTAATCTGATCGGTGGTTCTTTCCAGATGGCTTGGTACTCAACATTAGAAGACCTAATTGTTTGGCGAGAAAACAGGAGACTTCAAACGTCGCTCCATATGACAGAAAAGGCTAGATTACGCTATTGGTAAGTAAAATGGGTCACAGGACTGGAATTGCTTAGTTTTATTGTTTTATCACTAGTGTTTTTATTCATATTATCACGGCAACAAATAAAATTCATTAAGGTAACTGCAGTCTGTACTCGTCTGGAATATAAATTGGAATTTAGACGTAGTTAAGGAATTTAACACACTTCCAGTCATGCAATTCACAGTGACAGAGCTGACTATAATATAAAAACCGTGATTTTCGAAAACCCCGCACAAGAATCCCGTTTTCAAATTCTCGTTAGAACTGGATCCACCGATTATGGCCCCTGACCTTGTAGGGAGTGCCCAGTATACGGACCCCTCAATAAAGGAGCACGCGTGGTCACTAAATCACGTTACGGCACGCTTAGGATATGTTACATACGGCTAGGTTAATTTTTGCCACTTTGCATTAAGTTAGATGAGGTTTCGACATGTTAGGTTAGGGTAGGTTGATTGAAGTAAGTTGTGTTAGGTTAGGTTACGATTGATTAGTGGATTTTGTCAGGTTAGGTAACGTTTTGAAATTTTTTGTGATGTTTTGACACTTATGGCCACAATTCGTCACGCCCTTACATTACGTCACGCCTAGTCACGCTTTGTCACGCTTGATCATGCTTAGCCACGTTTTGTAAATATTCGTCCTTTTTCGGCACTTCTGGTCACACCTCGTAACTAAGTTAGAATAAGTCACGCCTAGTCACGCTTTGTCAAGCTTGAGCACGCTTGGTCACGCTTAGACTTATTTTTCAAATCCTCGTCGTATTTTAATATTTAAGGTGACCTCTCGTCACGCCTTTATAGCAGGACACGCCTGGTCACGCCTAGCCACGCTTTGTGACGCTTGGTCACTTTTAGTCACGCTTTGTAATTTCCCGACATTTCGACATATTTCGTGATTCCTTGTCACGACGTGAACGCACGACACGCTTAGTCACGCTATGTCACGCTTGAGCACGCTTGGTCACTATATCATGTTACGGCACACTTATTATGTTACGCACGGCTCGGTTAATTTTTGCCACTTTGCATTACGTTAGATGAAGTTACGACATGTTAGGTTAGGGTAGGTTGTTTGGAGTAGGTTAGGTTAGGTTAGGTTAGGTTAGGTTGGGTTGGGTTGGGTTTGGTTTTGTTAAGTTAGGTTAGTTTACGTTTGATTAGTGGATTTTGTCAGGTTAGGTAACGTTTTGAAAATTTTTGTGATGTTTGACACTTATGGCCACAATTCGTCACGCCTAGTCACGCTTTGTCACGCTTGATCACGCTTAGCCACGTTTTGTAAATATTCGTCTCGATGCGACACTTCTGGCCACATCCCGTAACGCCGTTAGAATAAGTCACGCCTAGTCACGCTTTGTCACGCTTGAGTACGCTTGGTCACGCTTAGACTCATTTTTCAAATCCTCGTAATATTTTAACATTAAAGGTGACCTCTCGTCACGCCTTTATAGCAGGACACGCCTAGTCACGCTTTGTCACGCTTGTTCACTTTCAGTCACGCCTTGTAAATTCCCGACGTTTCGACAAATTTGATGATTCCTTCTCGACACGAACGCAAGACACGTTCAGTTACGCTGTGCTGTTAGGTTAGGTTAGGTTTGCTCAGTTAATTTTGATAGGTTAGGTAACGTTTTGAACATTTTGACAATTATGGCCACAATTCATCACGTCAATACTGTAAGTCACGCCTAGTCACGAGGCAGTATGACCTCTGAAACGTTGGTAAACTTCGACCAGACTACACAGCGCAACAACCCAGAAGACAGAAATCTTCATACTAAGAATCGCCCTGATGAATGAGGCAGTATGACCTCTGAAACGTCGGTAAACATCGACCAGACTACACAGCGCAACAACCCAGAAGACAGAAATCTTCATACTCTGATGACGGAGGCAGTATGACCTCTGAAACGTTGGTAAACATCGACCAGACTACACAGCGCAACAACCCAGAAGACATAAATCTTCATACTCTGATGACGGAGGCAGTTTGACTTCTGAAACGTTGGTAAACATCGACCAGACTACACAGCGCAACAACCCAGAAGACAGCCATCTTCATACTCACCGCCGTGAAAACCTCAAATCATGTAAAGTAAACATCATTGGGAATTTAATCGCGGAATCAGACCGCGTAACGTGTTTGCTGCTGGAGAATTGTGTAGTGTAATCCGGACTGCGACGCTGGAGAGTAGCTGGAAAGTTAATAAGCGCGCATCAGGTAGGAGAGAAACAAGACGAGGAATGTCACCAAACAAACATAAAACAGTAATAAAAGAACAAAACAACAACAAGCAGCTAGATGGACGCACTGAAACAAGAATTCAATTGGAATGCTACCGCGCTTTCACGCGGTACCCGTCGCTCTATCCTGATTACAAAGAGATAACGAGACCAGGGCTGTACAAATCTTTGGTCCGTCGTGACATAAAGTTGTCGACACTTCATAACAGTGAAATTTCTGACAACCCATCGCCGCTTGATATCGTTTTTTGACATATATTTTTCCGTTTACTTACTGAAACGCAGTAAATCTTCCCTTTTAAACGATGAAACTGGGATGCTTTTCACTAAGTTCTATCTGAATATTATATTTTTATCAATTTATTACCTACATAATGACTTATTTCCTTACGATTTGCTCCAAAACATTCTGTAACTCGTAATTGTTTCTCTATAAACACTAAATGCATAGAGGGTTATAACAGACCACTTTTTGCATTACTTTAATCCTATTCCTGGGAAGTTCGACCTAGTTCGAAATCCGTGCGTTATAGTTTGTCACCACATTCGGGTCTAGTCCATATTAGGGAATAATCTTCTCCTTTAAGCTGCGAGGTTGTCATTAGAGTTAACTTGAAGCGTAAATCAATAAATTCTTCATTATGGAATCTTTAAAACATAGAATCCGAGTAGTTGGCACTTCTGCGTCATATTCTGGGGGTTTTAGTTTCAAATTTTGGCCCAAAGACCTGTTATCCTGATTTAGGTTTGCCGTGGCTTTTCTTAGATTCTCACAGGTAAACCTCGGCAAATTCCAAAAATTAGGCCACAATCGCCTTCATCCATGTCTTCTTTAGTTTATTATTCGTTTATATACATTGAACTTCCTACTGCGTCGTTAAATAAGCTACAAATTAATACATAAAAATTAGTTTCAGATTAGTTCACCACTCTGAGATTCTGAATATTCTTGCTATAAGGCAGGAATTTCTTCTATACTTAATTTGCTAGTATATAAGAACAAATTTATTGCCAAATTTACACGATCTTATAGGATCAGAATACATCAATATATGTTCGACAGAATTGGTATAGAATATAGGCCATTAATGTGTTCTTGTTTTTGTTGTGCTCATTTGTTTCATAATTCGTGATCCATTGCTTTCTGTGATAGTCTTTGACATTCAGATACAATCTTATTTTGTTTCTTTGCATTCATATATTGTTCCAGTTTAAGCTTACAGACTCTATAATGATATTATTATTTAAAATGTAGACTATGTAGCATTTTAACCCTCCGATCACTGAAGGGTATGCACTTGTTTGAATAAGAAAATGTTATTATCAACTCGTATATGAACATGTTACGATGATAAACTTAAATGGAATACACTGCCAGTTGAACAATAGCATAGACGTGTGTGTGTGTCTGAAAATTTAATGAATGTACAATGTGTGTCATGAATTATTCTTATTTTTTATGTGTTTGGAAACTGATTCGGTAGTCATAATAAGGTGACGAAATATAATTAATTGAATTGTAGGTTTTTCCTTCAGAGATCTTAAACGATAATTCATTCTTGTGTGATAACGGACACAGGACGAAGTTAGACATGACGTTAGAGTACATGTACTAAACAACTGCACATGTTCTGTCGTGCATAACACTTTGCAAGTGCAATTAGGCCCATTGTTCCTGATTGTTTTTAAGGAAATTATTGATTACATTTCCATGTCGTTGTTTTTTGTCAGACAGTAACGAAGCAACGAAGGTATCATAGTTTTTACACTATGAACAAGTACATGATATAGCCACTATAAAATGTTCCACATATTATATTTCGCTGAAACGTGAAATCCAATTGTAGTGCATACTAATGTTTTGAGGTAATTAATTTTTTGTGATTAAAATACTTGTTACTTACCGTGGACATTACTTCATGTGTGTCAGAGCAAACGAGTGTCGAACTGTACCGCATAAGATGTATTGTTGCTTACTTATTGCTTATAGTAGTAAAGTAGTCTTAATTTGACTTTAAACAGCTGATACTTTTTATAATATGATCAGCATTGTTTGTATACTTTGTCTGCTAAATTGTTCCAAAACATTTAAGATTGCGATCTGTGAAGATGCTGTGATAGCAAGTTGTTTTTACTTACCATTTAAGTAATTTCCTTCCTATTTCTCTGACCACAGAGTTAGGCTACTAAATTGCCTGTCTAGATAAACACTAGTTATTTCTGATGTATGAATCACGTTTTATTCGTTACAACTTTTAATAATAATATTGACAGTGCGAAACTGTTAGTTTATGAACGGCATATTTAAAATAGTATTTTATACTAGCTTAAAATATAGGTTAAATATACATCATAGTCGCATGACAACCGAGAGCTATATTAACTGAATATAACAAATGTGACTTCATCGCAGTCTAAACTACATCAAGATGTAGGTTCTGTTGTGGTTTCTGATTAAACAACTGAAACATTTGTTTTCATGCAAATGGACTTATTGTGGATAAACTTACGTATTTATGCCCTTGGTTAAAGTGGTCTTTAAAATCTTAGATATCCATTAAAAGTGAAATTTCTCTACTTTTTCTGAAATTCTCCAGTGTAATATTTCATGAAATTCTGTTTATCCGTTATCGAGTTACTTCTTGAGAATGGAGAAAGAGTCACAGACAGATGAACACAGCTATTTAATAGGCACTCCTCAGGTTAGCAAACGCTTCTTACAAAGAGGGGTTAAGACTGCAACAATAAATGCAATTTGTCCACCCCTGATAATATGTGACGTAAGAAGAATTCTTCAGGTGAAGTTTTGGGAAGGCGAGAATTACAACCCCATTACCCTGAGACGCAGCTTGGGTCCGGCCAACTTGGAGTCAGATTAACATCGGAGGTTAAGAAGGAATTTGTAGGCAAGAAAAGGTGAGAAGTACAGGCATCCTTGTGCCTTGCGCACCGCGCAGTGGCTACCGTGTAGTCAGAACACCCGCGTGCTTCTGTAACAAAGTGTGTTATGGACTCCAACGTGAAAGGTAGCTTAGCTGGTCAAGATACCTCACTGATGCTATTGAACGCGAAGCTCCATCACCTTGTTTACAAAATTCCCGTCATTCACTTCTACTGTGGACCAGTTGAATCCGTCAGAATTAAAATCTGTGTGTCTTAGATCTGATCATTTTTAACATTATTCGCCCACCTATGCCTAAGTTCCTTAAGTTGTCTCCCTGTTTCAACAAAACAAATTATTATGAATTTGGCGATTCCGCATGCATTCTACATGTTCCACCAACGTTGGTGTTCTTGGTGTCGTAACATTATTTTAATGCTAAGAAATGTGAAAATCCTCATTAACTCGTGTGAGGTTTCACCATTTCTTCCATAATCCAAGAACCCAGTCAACAAATTTACATTGTATTTACATGAAATTCATGTTAATGTTATTGTCTGTATATGCCTCGGTATTTAGTACTCTCTTCTCATTAGCTTCTCGTTCATTGTACATGCCACTTATATTAATCTATTTTCGTTTAATAATAAGGATAGAGAAACATTATAAATTGTGAAGATCTTTATTGTACTATTTTCTCGTGCATTTTATTGTTTCGTATTCCTTGCATCCGACTATTCTCCTCGCCACTTCGTTCTTAGTCAGCTCTGTCTATGGTCTATATTCAACGTAAGATACCGAGTTTCGTTCCCACACAAACAACATGCACAAATATACTTTTATGCAATCCATGCCTGCCCAACTACAAGCACTGAGAGGCCTTAAGGTACAATTTGGCTGCACGCGACAGAGACGGACACATCGCAGCTTGTCGCCACACACTTTTGAGGTGACGACCGAGACATGCGGCAAAGTGTTTGTTTTCTTTGTTTTGTTGAGACAAACGTGCACACATTCTGTGAAAAATGAGTACAAAAATGCTTCTGAAAAGGTTCCTCGAAGAAGAAGAAGATGTTGTGTTGCTGTGTTATTTGTTGCGAAAGAAACAAGGAAAACCTATGGGTTCAATATTCAAAACCAGACGCGAAGAAGGATCTTTCTGTCGGTGGTCAGTGGTCGGTTTTCTGCTACTAATTCTACCAATTGCTCATCTTGGTCACCAGTAAATTTAATTTCTGCCATTATTTTACTCAACAACACACGTGCTTCCTGAGCCCGTCGCGGTCTCCTGTGCTTTGTCTCTGTCGCCTGTCTTTGTCTCGCGCTCGTAATTGTACTTCATACGATTGTACAGAGAGCAGACAGGAAGCGATCAGTCTCGGTCTCGCAATTCTGTCGCCTGCCTCGGTCGCTTGTCTCTGTCGCGTGCAGCCAAATTGTACCTTTACTCTGCCTCATATGCTACGCGCTAATCGGGTTAGGTAGATGTATTTTTACTTTACCGATGCGAATAAAAATTGGACTCATAAGATAAAAGTAATTTGACGTATTACATTGTAGTTAATCAGAATTAAAATACCGGTGAATTTGCTTCTGATAAAACAGAAATAACTACCGCTATGAGAAACGAACATTTTTATATACATTTGTCTACATCAGCAAGTCGAAGTAAATGGGAGAAGGATTCATCTGTTAGTAAACGACAGTATCGAGATTTATACAGGCGTACTTCACGGTGCATAATGTACTCTTATAAGAGTAGGTACTGCAAAACGTGCTTAAATACAACCGCTAAAAATTTATTAGACTGTATTTTTGAGTCGAAATAATTCCGTACTTTTCCAAGTTGGAGATTGATGCCTCTGATATTGTTTCTTACTTGATTTATGCAGTAGGGATACAGCAAATAATTAACTCGATGGAACAAAGCCATTAGCGGCAACTTAACAGTCTAATTCTAAAGGGTTCTGACGATGATGAATTACACTGAAAATTGTTTGATATCTGAACTTCTTCCATCGTCTTTGTTTAAAAGAAAAACCACGACGTTTCGGAAAGTGGTTTTGCTTCCGTCTTCAGGCGAGACGTTAGGTACCTACATCCTGAGCCTGACAACTGATTTACGTCAGACTGCGAAGGTTTGGAATTGTCAGCACCTTAATGTTGACGAAGTAACGCACATTTAACATCAAGTTGAATATATTGTGGATAACATTTAACTGATAAATCATGATATGCATAAAATACTCTCCCAGCTTTGAACTGCTTGACTAATTCACTACACACAGACACCTCTACTTTTACACCTGCCTAATTGCTATTAGGACCCTGATCGATATCTAAATCGATATGCGCGACCAGACATAATGCGCACTGGGAACGATACGTCACTGTAAATGGCAGCTGCATGTTCTTTTTGTTTTTTGTACGTAGCACCAAACCAGTATTACTAATTCTTATTCCGTCGGACACGTTGGTCTGTGTGCCTTAATTCAACTCTTGCTATTACACTTTGCGGAAATAACTCAAAACTTAATTTTTTATGGACTCTTGTTATCCGGATCATGACGTTATGTTTTCTTGTAGGTACAGAGTGGCGCACGAGATGTTGAACTATTTATATTTAGGTTTAATTCAATATTACACCACATAAGTTTACAAACTACATAAACTTTGAAACACAAAAGCATGGAGACGTCTCTGTGTAACAGTCACACTCTTTGTTTCTGCGTACAAAAGCACCAATTTCGCTCTTTGTTCAACAGTAAGCCGCCCCTTGTCAGCCATCTTAACCAACTGATCAGTGCTGAACCCTAGAGGACTTTCCATAAATCACTGCATCTATGCGCGAAGTTTGAAATATCAATACGACCAAAAAATTAAAAATAAATGGTTCAACATCTCGTGGGCCACCCTGTAGTTACAAATATTTCGGTGGCATATATCACCTCCGTTTTCAGTATTTTTTTTCGAAATATAGGCAACCACCTGCAAGATTACATGGTATCATGACTCAGGAGAATACAGTCAACATTTTTAACTCCGTGAGAATCTCAAATCTTGCATAAATTTTATGTTAATTCTGTGTCTTCTTGTGCAAGCCATAGGACATATAGACCTATAAATTTATCTGCTCTTTACAGACGATGGTTCTATCCAAACTCTTTGATTTTGGTCGATTGAATTGTCGTGATGGAGTACTGCAGATGACCGTTGGTGCAGGAACTATGAAATTATGTAAATGTTTTAGGTTACGTGGCTGGTGACATGTTTCGACGTCTCTAATACGTAATCATGAGATCGCCTGACGGGGATATAAAACCTTGAGGCAAAGTGGTGTATCTGTAATTCTGAATGCTTCAGAATGAAAATGTCACTAATAAGAAATAATGGAAGGAAAATGGATAGCTTGTAGTTGATGTCAGTTGTTCCATTTTGTGGCTTTAAAATTGATATAATTAAGGGTTTCATATAGGGTTTAACGTGGATATATCTGGAGGGCGGTGTCATTCCCTTAGGCGGAGATTATATTTGAAGTGTAGTTGTGTCGTCTATTGTTGCATTAATGCGTCTCACAAACGGGCCTTTTCGTGTCTCAGTTAGCACCTGCCACCTTGCTTCGAGTTGGGGGGGGGGGGGGGGGACATATTAACACAAAACGAGTAGGAGAGTTTCGTAATATTCAAGTAAATAATAGGCAGTGCGTTCAGTTCGTTGGCATCAGTATATTAAAGCGCAGAGACACTACAGCTTAACGTCACTTTGAGTTCAAGTCCCAATCAATCCAAACCATTGTAAATGATACAGTTGATACAGCACAATTAAAAATCTATGGAGCGAACAAGAGATGTGAAATGCTTTCAAATTTTTGATTGGGACGCATGAAGGGAAGAGACCACTCCGAAGATCTAAGTGTAAATAGCAGGATAATATTAAAATGAATCTTAGTGAAACGCGTTTGGAAGATGTGGATTGGATTAATCTTGCTTAGGATAATTCGGTGGCGGACTCTGTGATAACTTTTGGGTTTCATGAAAGGTGGGTAATTTTTTGATTAGCTGAACGTACTATTTTTAAGTTCTCAAGGGCTAAGCACTCTGCTCCGTGTAGGAAGTTAGTTAATTACGAAGCAAACAAGTAGCAAATTAAATGATCTAAACTCATTCTGTTAATGACCATGTATGCAAATCAATTTTCCCTGCAACACAGTTCACGATCTCTGATATCAAACCTGAATTCAATTAAAATAACTAATACATCTACTTTGTACGCCTCCACATCAACTGACCTATCTTGAAGTTAAGAAAAGAGAGTTTTACGGGTTTGGGATTGTGTCCTGTTGTGTTTCAGCTTTAGCATTTGCGGTGTTGTGTCTTCATGGTTCTGCTTCCAGTGCGTTGGTTTATCTCATCTTTCCGCAGTTGCAAATAAGAGAACGATTAAGAAGAGTGGTAATTAAAACCCATGACATCCTGACACAAGCGTAGCGTAATCTGTCGTGATTATTTTTTTTATGATTTATACTTGGTGTGTGGGAGTAGGTGCGCCATGTTCCCTTAGCTACCTCTCAAACGTTTGCTACGGTGCCAAGCGCCACCATCAGTTACCTCCCTCCCGTCGTGTTTCGTTAACAAGGGGACGATTTCTGGTCATTAGAGAAAGGCAGGAAGCATATCTTTATGCAAAGGACCCTCAGCCTTTCCTTGCATGCACACAGGCATTTGAAAGTCTGGCGTGGAAGTTCTATCCGAATTCTATTGCAAGGGTGAACGTCCATGCTTCGTTGCTTATAACAATACTAGTTATCTTTCGGGATAATCGACAAACACATTTTTAAATTGAAGTAATATAAGCCTGTGTTATAGTTTCAGTATCTGTTTTCAGTTTAACCTATGAGTATAGATAACTTCATTTTGAGACAAGAAAATGATGACAACTAATCATTTCTAAAAGAGTCCTTCTTCAGAAGATAATAGTTGTTCAGTCTGCAATACTGAGGTTTTTGGACTATGCTCATCTTCCGGCATCTTAAAACACACGACGTTTCGAAGAGTGGGTGTCTCTTCATCCTCGCGTTCAAGGAATGACACCATTGATTGGGGTTAGCTCTTTCTACCGGACACCTCAGAGTAGGTGCCCCCTTGTTACAACTGATGACGAAGAGAGGTTACACTTTTCGAAGTGTTTGTGTGTTTTATATTGCCTGACAATATATAAAATCCAAGAAAAACCCCTCATTAGTCCAGAGTGCAGTACACCATCGTCAGAACCCTTTAGAATATAATTGTTCTGCATTCACAAGGGCCTACCATCGACCCTTTTTCAATAGGAATGTAAATCTCTATATGAAACTACATGTAATCGTATGTTTTAAAATTACAAGATACTGACTGCAAAGACTTGATTTAATCCGCGTTTATCAATACGCCCATGAGACTTTGCTTACCCCTAGATCAGAAACGCTTATATAAATCATCGGATATAATCCGTTATGTTAAAAGAAGTTAACTTAAGAGCTTCAGAATCGATCATGGTCCTTCTAAATTGGAAACAGCCACAATTCATAAGGAAAATGCTTCATTTTTCCCACGGAATCAGGTACACAGAACATTGTACCAGAGTCGCGTGACAAAAGAACATCAGTAGCTGGACTGGAAATGATTCACGTTTAGAACAAGAGAGCATCGTGCCACTAAGTTGTTTAACTACGCTCTTTAAAATACTTGTGCAGGTTTACAACAGTTTCACTGTTCTCTTGACATGAACCTCGTAAAACATGGGTACAATAGTTTCGCTCGAGATTCCCTTTGTAAATCCTATTATTCGACTCAGGTCGGTGGAAAGTTTACATTAGTTTATCAACTAAATTAGCGAATTTTCAAATTGGGCCAAAACATTGAAATGTGAAATGTGTCTAAGGTTTTAAACCTGACCTCCCTAGACTAGTTTCCTATAATCTGTTTCAAAAGGCCCATTACATTTAAACTCTTCTTATATATTGTTTTCAATTAGTTTAATTCTTTTATATACATCTGTTAATTAACTAAATTTTTATTTCTTCCAAAATATTTTAATCTACTTTATGAACTGTTAGTTATCTCAGGAAAAATGTATAGGCTATATGAAGTTTATATATACACTTATTTGTAGACCTATTGGTTTTGATGTACTATTGTCACACAAGATTAAACACCAGTAGTGTTCGCAGTTTTGTTGCTATCAATGTTAGGAAATTTGATGAGAGAATGTTGGAAATGTTATATTGTCCGTGTCAAGTTTCGTTAAAATTTATTAAATTGTTCAGAATTTATCTACGGGGAAAAACACACTGACAAATGATCAAGGTATCAAAAGTTGATCTTCGGGTTACATATAAATATTTCCGAAGTACCGTAAAGAACGAACGTCCGCAACAGATTTATGAAGTCAGATAATCAGTGTGACAGGTAAGAAACATCAGCATTTGTTTGATGAAGCGTGAAAAGACCCCCATTTGACTCAGCGCACCGTACCGTGCCTTCTCCTACCATTATGTCTGCGTGTCTGTAAAGTTGGTAACGAATGTCACCAGGTACAGCATACCGCTTAGCTATCGGGGAAAACTGATGTTTATAATCTCCTCACAACAGTATGGGAACGATAACAATAATAAGATTAATGACTAGAAAAATGTATCTGTAGTTTAGCAGCCCTTCGCCATGTTAAATCACCATGCATTTAAATAAGGCCCAATTTTGGAGTCTTCGTTATAATCACGGGAAAATAAATGACAGGGGAGAGAGATAGACACAGTGGTTCGTGACGTAGCCTACGAAGTCATATATTCTGACGTGCTTTAAACCATTTCTCTTAGATGGTACTTGGCATGCTTTTCTCAGCGCCGCACATTTGTGCTGAAGGTAAATGGAAAGATTTGTTACGAACATACATTCTTCTCTGAATGTCTTTGGCTACTGCGATATATTCGTACTTTCTTTGCTTTACGTTTCATAAATCATCTGTCCTTAAAAAGACTTGGAAGATCTTAAAATTTTAAAAATCTCTATGTTTTGGAAGATATATCTTCTTCGATTTCAGTTAAACCGGGAAAGGTAAGCTTCATTTAAATTTGTACAGGCTGTTATCACTGTTTAACTGCTAAACCATATTTCGTACAATTACGCTAGTTGCGCGCATGCGCTGATCGTTATCCAAAGTAACGAGTTTAAGTATTTATCAGGTCTTAATAAGGGGTGTACAGAGCCACGAAACACAGGTTTCTTGTTGTGAACGATGGCAGAGGGACTATGAAAAATATTAATTTCCGTCCAGCCATTTTCTAATTTTTCTTGCGTGTAAATAAATACACTTTGAAGGGGTTGGCTTTAGGTTAGGTTAGGTTACATTAGCTAGTAAAATAAAACGCTATGTACGAGGAAGTACAATAATATCAGACCGCTGCGTATGTTCATTGCATTTTGGATGTGTAACACTATTTATTCTTAACTTCGTCTCCAGATTGACGCTGGAGGCCAGCTTAAAATCTGGCTGCTTTACTCCAGTGAAAAAGATTGCAGTAAACTTCGGATAGACGATTTCACTGGCTCCACAGCTATTTGTAAAAGAATAATATTTGCCACTGCCGACAATCGATCCAAAGTCTTTCATGTCATAGACTAATTAATTTACTGACTGATCTGTCTCGGATCTTTAAAAACTATTTTTATGGCTGCGTCAGAATATTAATTTTATTTGGGAAGTAAATTTTAGCAAGTAATCTAAAAACTAAATCTTATCTCACGTTCCTACTTTCATCAAGAGCGAAGTATTTACACGCGGATTTAAGGACGGCTGAAGACAAAGTTAAGGCGTTCAGAAGAACTTCGGATATCCGAAACTCGCCAATAAATTCACGCCAAATATTCATATAGTCCTGCCTGATTTTTTGTTGTTGATAATTTCGGCAAGCGCTTTGCAGAGTGTAGTTTCTGATTCGCGGCAATATGACTAGTAAACACAATTTTGGATTTATCGTTTCTTAAATTACGACACAGCCTATGCTTTGCAACACATGACAGAGAGGGCGAGTGACTGATGATTTCATCAAGCGAAACGGAGCTGGAGACTAATACACGTGTGAAGCGGGGCGTATAAATGTCAGGCTGTGATCTTTGATGAAGTACCATAGATTATGTCCGCGACAGAACGCGTTGCAGAAAACAAGCCTGCATACTGCACATGCTCACCACGGTTTCTGAAATCGAAAGTCCGGGGTTTGAATCTTGAAACACTGGGTTGGATTTTGAAGTGAGGGGATTATGGAGGGGAGGTACATGTTTTTCCTCTGCCCTGATGTCTAATGGTAATTTTTTTTTAATACGATAACAAATTTCTAGTTTTAGAAGAAACAAGAAATTTCTTGACCGGTTAAATGATGCTGGTCCCGTCCAATTGGCTAGTTAGTTAATTTAGAGCGAGAAATTACGTGAATTGTTCCAATAAATGCTGGCAAACCGAATGATTAAGTGTCATGAAATGCCTTAAACTTTTTACACTGCAGTTGTTCCGTTGGGCGGACTGTAATGTTTCCCCAGATGGAGAGCATAGCCTCTTTCTTTATTGTTGTCTGCAGTGGTGTGCTGTTGCGCACAATTACGTACGAGATTTATGAGACGCACCCCCACGTCGTGTCTCCAAGGTCTACCAATCACGCAAATAGCTCCGGCTTGTTTCACGAAGCGTCCCTCGTCTTAGCCGACAATCTTATTAGTCATGTGACTGTAGGATTCCAGTTCGAATGTTGTTGAAAGAACAGAAAATAAGACACCGAAAACAGGAAAAGTATGAATATAGGAAATCGTGGGGCAAGTTAGTGTATCGGTAACACTCTGGACTCATAAATATTACTGTCTTTTGCGATGTTGCACCGTGTAGTCTCGTAGAAATTGACTGACGTTTCAGAGGCTTTTATTGCCTCTATCATCAGGGCATCACCCTTACTACAACAACCCAGAAAACAACCATCTTCATACTCGCCACCGTGAGAACCTCATGTATCACTTTAAATGATCCGTTTAAATTATTGTATTGTATTTTACATTTCATTGAATATTATCTTCACATTCTTCTGTGTAAGTACTGAATATTACAATTTTTTGATATTGTAAGGCACCTTACAGAGAAACCCCTGTTCTGAAATTAAGTTCAAGATGTTCATCTTATTAACTTAATAGAAAACAAATTCCATTAAGTATGACACTAGTTAAGCAGCTAATAATAGTTCAACTAAGCAAGAAATTTCCCACCATTTATGGAACCCGAAGATGCATTACCGTGTTTACAGCAGCCCAACATCGGTCTTTTCTCTGATCAACATGAATATATTCCACATCCTATTTTGCTGTAATTAATCATAATATCCTCGTATCAACGCCTCGGTCTTCTAAGTGGCCTTCACTTCTTCAGGCGTTCCACCCAAAACTTTGTAAGCATTTCCGGTGAATGCGTGCATGCTACAAGCATCACCGATCTCAGTCCCTGCTTTGAGCATCCTATGGCTAAGTAGTAACATGAACATTTTTATGTACAAAAATGCAGTTCATTTACGGGTTATAAACTCTGTACTTGAAGACAAAGACCACTTTACCAGATGGTCATCAGAGAAAGGTTTCACTGTAATTCATGACACATCATTAAAATACATAAGTGTCAACGATACAGTCCAGTGGTAAGGCGGAAGTTAAATCGCGACTCGTGGTGACGCCTGCTGGGTGTGTTCAGAAATATTACCCGGGTTACTTCAACTGGAAAAATAATAACGGAAATGCGACAGTGTAATCATTGTTAAGTATTATTGTAAGAGGCTGGGAGACATTCTAATCTAAACTGTATTTTAAAGTGTTCAGCTAAATAACAGCTCAAGTTACACAGTGTACAGTATATCGAATTATAAATTTATTTCGTACATCCATATCAAATTTCTATACAATTTAAAAACACTATAATTCGTTAAAGAATGTGAATTAGTAATTGCTTAAGTAAAGTAAAGTTTGTCCCACTATACGCCATGTAGGCGTTTGGGGTGAGTGGAGGTATAGCTCCTCTCTTCCTTGACCTCGGCACTAGATGTGGGTGAGTGGTCAGCATCACGCCCCGGGAAAGGAACCCGGTACCCATTGTAGAGGAGGCTGGGTGGGCCCCAGAGCCGATCTGGACGCAGAGGCTAGAGGAAAAATCCTCTGTCCCCGTCGGAGATCGAACCCCGGTCGTCCAGCCCGTAGCTAGTCACTATACTGACTGAGCTATCCCGGCTTACTTAATCAAATTTTGACTTCAATAAAGCAGCTTCAAATTTACGAATTATCATTTAAAATGAATGACCGTTTTTAAGTTTACGAGACTGGACGTAATTCCCACCTGTCTACATTCTCATTCGAAGCTACATGACGCTAAGAATTGACATAACATATTAAAACAGAGACACAAGGAACTGTTGACACAAACGAACAAGTTTATTTACCTCAATTCGCATTATTAAGTCTAACGTACATCGAGTAAACAGCCGGATAAGAGAGTTCTTAACCAACTTTTAATGGCGTAAGTTTGTATTCAAAGTAGGGTAGGATGGGGTGGGGTAGAAGGTGGAAAGTGGAAATGAATTAAGACTGACGCTAAACACTGCGGAGCCATTCATCAGCACAAAACAGTGACAGTGAACAATAGTGGCACTAAACGTTTAACTACCTCACCCTGGAGGAGTGAAGAGACTTGATCTTCTTCCGGCGGAAATGGCGTCACGCTCCTCTCACCCAGCAATCGCGTTAAACGAGCAAGTTGCTTGCATCACTGACCAGCAATTTTACCGTCACCGCTCTATACGGGAGAGACAGATAACTTCTTTGCCGACATATACACTCTAGCAATTCCGATACTATAATTATACCTTTCCTCAGCTGGATTGTTTACAGCGTTCCGAATCATCGCGTAATCAGTGAGTTCCAGCAGGATTCTGACCGCTATATTAATCTTGAAAATTAAGTGAATGAAGATTGTTCTCAATATGACTTAATCACTTTGGAAAAAGAGGCGCAGCGAGGTACCGAAACGTCTTGCATGTAAAATAAACTTTAGCTAATGGGAAATGATCTGAGGATGTCATGGCAACGGATGTTGACGCCGTGTGGGTTGGTAGATTGGTGCTAACGTTCTGAGGAAAATCCCTGAAGATGAAGGCAGTATGTTTCTTCAAAACGTTTGTATCTACCTACAAGTTCACACGACGTCACAGTCCAGAACATTATCGACAGTTTTATAACCTTGAGAACCTCAAATTTTCCAATATATTATCTCTACTGCATCCAAATATATTTCTATGGACAGAACTTCTGTACGAAATAATATTTCTCTTCGCAGACGTTAAGGTGTAGGTCCTCGTAATGTTGCAAATTATCAAGAATACGATATAGACGATAAGTAAGAAGATAGGAGTTCTGTTTGTGTTATCAACTGTCAGAATGGCCGAGCGGTCTAAGGCGCCAGACTCAAGGCACGTCCTTGCCTATGCTATAGGTTCTTAGAATTCTGGTCCTCTCTGAGGGCGTGGGTTCGAATCCCACTTCTGACACAATTTTTATTTTATTAACGCACTTTTTAATACTAAATAAATTTGTTGTTTACTGCAGGTTATAAAAAATAATTATCGATATTTGATTCAGCAGCCTACAAAATAAATTTTCCTTCGAGTTTCTACCCCGGTATCTTGCTTTGTCCTTAAAAGTTTCTTTGAAGGGCAACAGTTTTACTCTAACCGATCTTCTGCACGGCGTATTTAGGAAGGAAGTGGGCCAGTCCAAATTGATCTTGTTCAAAGAACTTGTGTTCTCCCGCTGGGGACACAATTTCGTTAGTGCACGACTCGAATAAAATAGTCCTGCTTAATGAAAATGGACCAAGAGCCATCTCGTCTATACCAACAAATATTTAAAAGTGAGAAGCAAATTATTCAGCATAGAACAAGTAGGCAGACAGCTGGTTTTATGGATTTACCGTTGTATAACATTTCGGAACCAACTCATCTTTTCGGAGAGTGAATCTGTTTCCGTCTTCAAGTTAAAAGTTGAGAAATGCCTATTCTGATGAGCCACTTAGGAAGAACTATTCTCAATCTCTGTCATTTCAATTTGTAAGTGTGTACGTCTGTCCGCCCGTCCCATTTTTGTCCATAAGGCCTTGAGATGGGCTGACCACTTCAAAGATAACACACCAAACGTCTAAAAGGATTCTTTATTGTTTCAAAATTAAATATTAATCGGAGTTAGCCAGGGATTTTGATATATTTAAGTTAAATAGAACACAACATTTATTAATAAAATATTCCATTACTTGGCAATGACTTATGCTATAAAGATGATAACTTAAGGATAATGCTCATATTAAAAATTATAGCAACAGTAATGAAGAATCCTGCGAAAAACGCCGTGTATGAGAACGTCACTTTGGAACGGGATTCGATATAAAACATTAAACAAAAGAGAGATTAGACAAAATAATGGCAAGTTTTATAAGGAACATCATAATTTGTACTTCTCTCTGATTAATATTAAGGTGGTAAAATCAAAATGGGTAAGATGGACTTGACACATAGCACCAACGGAGGAAGTAACAAGCATTTAAAATTTTAGTCGAGAAGGCCGAAGTTATTAGACCACTTGTGTGCGAACTAGATTCATCTGGCTTCAGTGAAGAGTCCTACGACGGGCAACTGTAAACAAAATAAACTCTCGGTTTTCATAAAGACTCAAGTAATTTGTGTGACTATCTGAATGTTTTTCTTCGCTTTTCAAGACTGACTGTACTCTGCGGAGTTGGTTAATGTTTCTTTCCAGTAGTTCTGGATGCATGTATGGCGTGACAGACAGACACACATCAAACATCCTCCTTTATAAGGTTCCAAATGCCCTGAAATTGCTCGTCTGTATCAAGCAACTCAAAGTTAATATTGGGACTAATACGAGTCGACCATGGAAATTATATTTGTTTCCAGAAGTTAGTTGCAGCATTAGAAAGTTTCAGTGTGAACGGACATTGCATGTCGAGGGCTAGTTGCAGCCGTTGAACCTCCCCAGGGCCCCGTCGCGTCCGATTTACGACAGTTATCTGTGTAACGGGAGCCGTGACATCAGAAGATGACCACCCTTGGGGACAACAGCAATTACAGATAGAGTAGCAACTTACAGAATTAGGACAGGGTACAATATTAGCAGCAGAAAAGATTTCAAAAACTCTTGAGGCAGTATTCCAGAAGAGCGTATCAGTATATTTGTATAAACGGAGATATTTGGTCTAACGACATAAAATAGTGGGATGCATGTCATAAAAGAAGGGCGAAATGCTAATATCAGCCTAAAAATTTAGTCAGTTTAATTCAAGCATGGATATCAAATACCAGGAATCATCTACATCTTTTGCTAAGGCTATTTATTTATTATTCATTTTAATATTATCCTCCCATCTATGCGGCGAGTATGAAGATGACTGTCTTCTGTAAGTTGGTCCGGCTCCATCAGGGCGCTGAAGCTGTCATTGTCCTGATGAAGGCAGTAATTACATCTAAACCGTCGGTCAGTGCGCAATATCGCAGAAGGTAATCACATCAGAGGGACCAAATCAGAAGGATTATATTGGAGGGACATATAGCACGCATAGAAGAGATGAGATATATAGTTGTAATCGCTACATTGTGACGTTCGGTTTGAGAAAATTAACTTGATCACAGTTACGGCGTAAGGGTGACTCTAGGTTGAGCCAAACACTGGTCATTTGTCTCAAGTTAGTTCGCTTCAACGGGCCGCGACAAACAAGGACCCCCGACTTGAGCGCGTAAGAGGCAGGGGAGCAGATCTGGCTGTGACACCCTCATCTATCACACTGTCCGCCTGACTGGCTGACCAACAGATCGGAGCCCCCAAGACAATATGTTTAACGACGCACCTACACAATGCGAAGTCCACTCAGGCATCAAAACTGGCAAACGGTAGCCTTATGTACGTCTGTTTACCGCCTACATAAGTGTTACAGTTATTACCGCATCTGGAAAAGACAAACCTGTATCCACATAAATTTACCACCAAGAAGTAGATTTTACGTGCTACGTGAATACCAAATAAAATACATTTAAGTGCAAAACAGATTTTAAACTTACGTTGTAGTCGTCTGAATCTTTGGGCCCTTCAGTCTACCGATTTTACACCAGCGTTTCTAGGAACATTCTCCAGTCGATCTGGACGCCGCGTTGTCCAACCCAGAAGAGGACTTCGATCGTAGATGCAGACTACAGATGAACAGATGTTACTACTGTACGAGGGTTTCACTGACTGAAATGAGTAAAGTGTGATTCCGTAACATATATCCAATATGTCAGAATGAAAACAGTGCACTTTTGAAGACAATTCATGAAAGTAGCCCGTATTTTTGTGTGGGAACACTGACCATCTGCTGCTATCATCTTGTGTAACTTACACGAGATAGGGGTCACAAGAAAATTAAGTAAATAACAGAAGAACTTTACTTCATTCCGTTTGTAATAGACCCTTATCGTCACCTCCCTCTTTCTTCAACCCCTCAGTCCATCCAGACTAAATTGCATCGGTCTGAAGCAGGGTAGCGAGTGGATGTATACACCACTGTTAAGATCTAGTACCAAGGGTGATTGCCTGAAAGGGAGAAGTCACAATTATGTTGCCAAAATTATCTGTTGTTGACGTTTATTAGTTCAAATATTACAAGAATAGACGCCTCATTCTCTGTATTATTACACACGTAAATTTTTAGGGACTTTTAATACAAAGTACTTTAAGAAGTCATAAGCAGGCTCTTTTGACGTACTGTGTTAAATTCAGTACTTGCTGCGACTTCTTGAAGAGACTGATTTATAATTAGGCCGATCACGCGTTCCTAACCAATTGGCGTGACATTATCTGGACCCAGTAGGGAGATAAGATGCAGTAGTCGGTATCACGAGGTTACATTTATAACAGGAAAATGGGAAAACCCACATCAATTGATCAAATCTAAGCGTCAGTCAGCCCCAAAAGTCCCCCTATATTGAGGATAGTGGACATCACATGTGAAATGTCATGGAAGAAATCTTGTAGGGGTAGCAACCGGACTCTATGCTAAATAGAACAGTACCACAACAACCCCGTTCCCTTTTATTGTTGATTGACCATGGATAATTCAAAAGTACCCAGTGGTCGTATTTTGGTATGCAGGTCCACGCTCATTCTACCCTCGAAATATTTGTCCATTTCTCCCTCAGGGAAGGGAAGAAGAGTGTGGTAGTGGACATGATATGGATGTAAAAAAGAATAGATTCACCCCTCGAATATAAAGACAGGCTGTTAAGACAGTAGGCCTTGAGAAAAGTTTGCATGTAGGACAAATACCGACAGTGACAAGACATATGGGCACAGTGAATAAACTAGCCGGTAGCTAATATGATAAATACACAGCAAATGGATAGTTACATTTGCTGGCTATCAGTAACAGTCGTTGTCGAGTGATTATAAAATTTGCTTCGTATTTGGCATGTCCCGCATTTAGCCTGGAGACCAGCTATTCTGACTGAGGTTTCTTCGTAGTCGTCCTCAGTCCCTCAAAGCATATGCCGGGATAGTACCTTAAATTAGACCACGAACGTTTCTTTCAAATTAATTATTCATTAATTAGACAATAGTTTCATGCTAGACAATTTCACATTCAAACATTATCGTTAAATAAGCCATAATTAAATATATTTATACGTAGTTCACTTTATCTACGAAGTGGTTGTAAACACGGGTACAAGTTGGAAATTATTGTAACAAACATACTGTCAGCTTGTGGTACTTTATATCATGTAACGACTAATCACAGTAACAAAGAATCACCGACTATATCACTGTAAGAATTTTTTTTGTTTCCTGTACGTTATTCTACTGTAACATACTGAGGCGTAGCGTGAGACAGGCTTCACGATATGATAAAGACACAAACATCCAGACAGGATGTTTGTATCATAAGCATTCAGAATCCGTCCAAACACTAGTAAATTACACTAATTAGACCAGATACAGTGTTCACATAACAACTCCACACGATTCTGACCTGAGCTAGCTGGAGTTGTAGAATGGTTTTAACCATCTCAGAATAGGATCGCCTGGTAGGCTGTTGTAAATAGAGTAATGACCTAGATTTGAAATTATTCACGGTGGTTGAGAACGTGGATTGGTTGTGACATAGTGTAGTTGTGTAAGGTGTAACAGCCCTGAAGTCTACACTCCACGGGAATGAATGTTCGAGTTCCATAAACACGGGGAATTTCTTAATGAGCTACAATTACTCAAGATGGACTCAGTTCCACGGAGATAATCGCATGCACAGACTACTGGAATATGAAGTGTGAGTGATTTCCAAGAGCAAAGAGAGAAGGAAAGTGGGTAGATAGACGGTGACTAAGAGAGGTCGAGACAAAGCAATTTACCAACACAACACAGTGTAGACTGAAGCTGACAACGCTTAACGAGAGCTGCATTTTTCCATGATCGTGGATGAAGCGACTTGTGTGGGAATTTATTAGCGCAAATTTTCCTGGCCATTACATCACCATATATATGTGTCGAGAGTGTAATATGGATGTCCACGTTCTACTGAATTACAGCATATTTTTATTATTATTATTTTTTGTCTTCCTTTTATACAATTTTTAGCTACGCGTTCTTTTCTGTGTGTGCGACAAATTTTTACGGACCATATAACATCTTTTTTCACAACAGGGGGTGTAAGAGGGGGTTTACTGGACCCTGGTAGAATGCATGTAGCGGACAGCGTGAGTGGTAGGGGGACATTTGATTTACTTCCCGTTCTATGCTCCGGTGCCCCCAGTCTCCCGGAAATATTAGCAGCGGTTTGCCCGTAGGAAGAGGCGACATGAGCCGAGGATTGGGATTTATTTGACAAAACGTATCTTCCTGCAGGACAGTGCTCTAAGGCTGAAACCATCACTGAACGACGTTCCTTTCTGAACAGCACAGTGCCTGTCCGTGTTCCAGATACATTATTTAATTTGTGTTATACCAGCTGTTAAATTTATGACAATGGTGGATCCGAGGTTGATTTGAACGGGTTGAAAACCTGGTCTCTCAGCCTAAAGGAAAAATATTATTAACACCTTAAAACCCAGTTGAAATTGCAGACTGACTTACCACCTGCTTTAATAGCCAATACTTCTGTAATTAGTCAGCAAACTGCATATCTGGGTTTCTTATAATTGTCAGATAGCAATGATTTGTATTAACCAACTAAACTTTATAATGAACAAATGTTTTAAGGGACGAACTGAATGTTTAAATATTGTTTTGATAAACTTCGGGTTACAATCTTCAACTTACCCTCAACAGAAAATAAAGTGTGTACTACCTGTTAACCCTCACAACCGAGAAATTTTTCCCCATCCCGTCAAATATAATATCTCTCACTACTATCCTTCCACTTTATCTTTTTTCTCTCTTCTTGAGATTTAAAGGGTTGAGGGAGTATGAGTACAAAATGCTGGGAAGAATATTAGGGCCTAAGACAGAGAAGGTGACAGGACGTTGGAAAAAAAATGAATTGTGACGAGCCTCGTAATATGTAAACATGCAAGGGCCCCGTAGTTTTCTTGGACATTGCACTGGAAAGGCAAATTAAAATGCCATTACAAAAATAAACCGAACCAATGAATTGTGTTTTCACTCCCCAACATTGCTATATTAACATGCTATTGCTGTGATCATTACAAATGTACCTTCTTATTAATTCGATTTCTCAGTTTTCTGTATCAAACAGATTGCGGTCTTCGCCTATTTTGTTCACAGAACTTCTCTGAAGCCCACGCATTCAGTCGTGAACATTTTTCATTTCAGTACAGTAGGCCTATAAATGTTTCCGCGGTAGCTGAGGGCTCTACGACCTTGGTCTGATTCCCAGCAGGGCAGAACTGTTCTCTTCATCACGACCTCCGAACCGGCTCTGGGGCCCTTACTAGGTTCTTTACTCCTGGGTAAAGCGACTTTGACTTGAAGCCGATCACTCATCTCTATCTATGCCGATGTTACGAATGCATGGAGATATATCTCCACTCCCCCCATACGTCTGCACAGCGTGGTGCTTAGTTAATTACGCATAAGGAAAGTTTCCTTTAACTGCAGTATGATTTTGACTGTGATGGAATCCACCTGCATCAGCAAATGGAAAATTGGGGTTTGAGATTTCGTACTCTGGTTCTGTTCCCAAGATAAAAAATCCGTGTGGTGCCAAGTCTGTTCTTTCCATTACGCATGGCATGACAAGAGGGTGGTGTATAGCTCACCCTGCAGGGGACCATTAATAGGTTCCGTACAAGCGGTTGGGGTGGCTGAGAGAGGGTACAAAATAAGACGCTGTAGTATCTTTCGCACGATTTGCCTCAGCATAATGTCACGGCTTGAATTGTCTCCACTGACGTCACACTTTTCCTTCTTCATCAAAGAGGGGATACAATAATTATAGTGCATGGAACTTTCTTTCTTTCTTTTAGTTGTTTTTGCTGCGCATTTAATCGATACTCGTTGGCAGTTTGGCTGGTTTTTTGCTTTCATATGTTCCCATTATACTGCCCGGATGTTACGTCGAATAATGCAACTTGAGAATTCATAAGATAGCGTGATTGGGTAGAGGAATACAGGATGCAATATTAGTTCAAAGAACTCCCAGCATTTACTTGTACCATAAAGAAGAAGGCATTGTGTTCCTCTGAAATATCATTGAGCACCTACAGACTATACAGTGTCAGAAACTACAAGATGATCTGAAAACTGAAAACGGTGAAAACCTCAAAACTACAAATTTGAAAAGGTGTCCTGTTTGGAACACACATAGACTCCAAAACCGTTTCTTGTACCACATTTTATGGACACGCTTCTAAACATTTTCTAGTGACAACTACTTCATCAGTGCCTATGACTTCATCCAGGTTGCTGACGTCATAATGTGTAGACGATTGTAGGTAATTGCGTCGTCGTTGTCCTACCACAAGTCTGTGCGCATCCATCGCGTTGGTATTACCTATTGTATGAAAATTAAAACGTACTGTACAATTTTTGGATCAGACTAGAATGACATAACAACCAGACTAAACGCGATGTAAACCGGTTCATTCTTGACTTGTTACCTTCGTATAGACGGACACATCATCATGCATAAACAGATGAATATGGGTTTTTGCATCTTTCCACCTCACGAATTTGAGCATCCGTCACATTGGTATTACCACGTGTAGGAAATGAAAAATTACCATTGTGGAAAGGCTCTAATTGCATAATTGTGTTCAAAATTTCATGATAATCCGTTTTCGAGTTCCAGAAAGTTATGGTCGAAACTATAATTCATAAGACCACCGATAGATAACAGCACGACCTCTTCGGCCGCTACGTTTTGTGTTCCTCAACAGTGTTATTTTATTGTTACTATTACAGTGAGTCACACTTCGATTTTGACTAATATGTCGAATCCATACCAACTAAAATCAAATCCACCCAATTTTCCATGGAAGCCCCCAGTACCATATTATGTCAGGAAAATTTCGAATGTCAGACATAAGGAGGGACAGTCATGGACTCGACATCTTTATTACGAATTCACATAATACTCATTTTGCAAACAACGAGGAGAATTATTCGACGTTTTAAAGCGATCCTAGTTTTCATTGCTGTTCATCAACAGAAATATGACAGCACACCGTGCATAGGAAAGCAGAAACCATCGCGGTCATTAAAAATATCATTATAAATTTCTCATACCGCGTCAACGAAAACGGAACCAGAACTTGTGTTAGTCAGGGTAGCCAATATTGTAAATGTTGCAACTGTAATGTTTTGTATGGAAATATATTGAAGTTACTGTGTTGTATTGTACTGTATTGTATTTTATTTTATTGTACTGCACTGTAGTGTATGTCCGATTTATGTTTGAAAGTTTGATGTGTGCAGGTTTAAGAGTAATAAATACGATGTTATGCAATGTGTCTAATATATATAAAGATTGCCAAGATGTCATCTCACATGTGGATTGAAACAAAGTGAAAGAATTTTCAATAAAAATACAAAAATATTGCAGTAGATAATGCGAATTGTTTATGCTTTTAAATGTGTGACAAGTAGTTTAGATAGTTGGCAACTGCAATTATATGTGTGGCGCCAGACAATCTAATCTGCGTCGTATGAGTGATAGTGATAAATGATTTCAATTTTATGCACTTCTCTACTGTGGTGAATACTGTCGGCAGTCGTTTATTCGTTATAGTCAAAAACAGGTGAGAATTAATTTTTCAATGTAAATGTAAACACTTTCTTGTTAACATAACCTAACATTTCATTTCATAACATGAATAAGTTTTTGCAGTTCATTGCAACGTGTTGTATTTTGGATGTTTTATTCAGTATTGTGAATTTCTGCTCACGATGAAGAAATTTACTGGTTATGATTTAGGTTAAAACACATAAAGGCAAGTTCAAATATTTTCTGTCTTTTGGTTGCAATAAAATTGAAAGTAATATTCTGCATTATGTTACATATCATATTCATTATCTTCTTTATTTAAACATTTCCTTTAGAGAGACTGATGTTGTCTGAAAGGAAATATGTGCATGTTAATCGAATTACGAATATGTTACAAGTATGTGTCTGTTACATGATATAGCTTTCATCATTCCTGCTGATGACATACTGCTAACATTGTACTCACAGTAACCACAGTATTCCTTGTTATGTGTAGTAATTACTGTGGACAGAATTCACTACATCAATCACTTAGAATATTTCTTTCTGCTGACTGTAATAAAAGCAGATAGTAAAACAGTTTTGTTAGTAAATGGTAACAGTTCTGAATTTATTGTCCTCTTAAGTTTAAGTCTTGATTTTGCTTATTATTATTTCCAGGTATGTTCAGTTGAAATGTTTTCTGGTGGTTGTTGTAGTACATCATGACTGTATTTTAGATTTTGCTTTAGTTTCATGCTCATGCACTGTATTTACTTTTATCTATAAAGTTTTGGATATAATTTGTATTTGTCATGTAGAGAAATTCTGTACTATTTTTATGACATTTATGGTGTTATCAATAGGGCTATATATAGTTGCCTGATTTTGGCCATTTAGTTCCATTTCTTCTAGATCAGTTTGGATATTACTGATGCCATACTTTATATCAGTATTAAAATAAAATGGGAATGGCATTAGCCATAGTGAAATAGATAAACATGAGACAAATACATACACACTTTATGAGTCTGGGTAGCTCAGTCAGTATAGTGTCTCACTATGAACTGGACAACTGGGGTTTGATCCCAGGCAGGGGCTCTGTATCCATACTGGCCACTCGCTCCCCATCTAGTTCTGAGGTCAAGAATGAGTAGGAGCTGTACCTCTTCTTTCTCCAGGCATCTCTATTGCATGTAGAGGAACTGCTTTACTTTACTACACATATACACTTTACCTTTTAAAAATGTTTGGTAATTATATCTGCCACCTTTGTTTTGCCCATTGTGTGTATTAATTGGTTTGATTTTTGTAGTAGATATATGCTGTGAGTTTCTTGGAGGTAAGAAATAGATTTTTAAGTATTGTATAGATGTACTTTGGCTTCGAATGGTTAACTGGCCCAACAAGTTCTTACTGTATCTTTAATTTAATTAGTCTTGAATAAGGCTTTTCATACACTTTATTGGTTCATCTGGTAAACACTGGTATAACACTTCAAAATACACCATGGTTCTACGTATCAAATCTTTTCCCACAAACATACCATAATTATCATAACATTTCTTACTTTATAGTAAGTTATTTATGTATGCATTTGATGAATTGCTGTGCAGTGAAGCAGAAACAAATATCATTGATGTAAGACATATCCTATTATCTTTGAATGTATTTTGAGACATATTGCACATAATACTGAAGGAGATCTTGCAGGAGGGGAATTATAATGTTAATATTGGTGTCTCACTTAATGTGGACCCCTCTACAACAGCATTTTGCAGCAACAAACAATTGGTAAATGAGTCAGTCATGATGCAGAACAAAAGGCTGTAGGCAGGTTATGATTTATGTAGGTAAAAAGCCATGACTTAAATGAATGTGTTGATCATGGTTTCTCTAAAACATTATTGTCTACCTATGAATCTACAGCCCATAAGAACCGTATTTCTCACATCAAACAGCGTGATATTCACATTTGTATTTAGCTTTCTGTATAAAGGTGATAGCTAATAAACTGCGTGAGACAGGCAAGTGACATTTTGTGTGGAGATGCAGCACAAATTTTTGTTCACTGGATGAAGCTTTTTTAATATATATTTTAAATTACAAATGTTTGATGATGTGCAACTTTGAGGTTATATCAGGCACATTTATCATATTGGGAATATACTGGCAGTAGTGAAAATTATGTGCATAAATAGGTCATTAGTTCTTTTGTTATTAATTTGTAGTTTTTCATAGCTCACAATACAGATTGAAGAATGTGAAGGAAAGTAGGAATTATTAGTTCTTTCCAGACTTTGTTGTTTGTGAGATGAGCTGTTGAGGAATTTAATCAACGTGTGTGTTATCTTAGAACATGTGTTTGGACATGTCTTTTAACATTTCTTCCTAATTTTTATATTTTATAAGGAGGGAATAGGTTTTGATTTCATTGTGTGTGTGTTTTTATATGAATGCCTATCCTTCCTTACTTCCATCCACATATTTATGATCACCCAATTTCTAGATTTTTAGGGGGTGTTCAAGTTTGTGTTAAGAAATTTCCAAAACAAACAGTGGAACTACAGTGTGTTCACTCACCTCTGCCAATTTTGAATTTCAAGAATCTTGTTAGTCGAAACAAGATGGGCGACATATAACTCAAATGGCTCCACTACCTTCCAAAAATGTGGATGCAGGAAGAGTTATGGAAAACTGTTTCTAGATCCAGTTTAGTACGAATTTATGTTGATTAGAAAATAATTGGGGGAAATGGTTCAAAAGTTAAATTGAAGTTAAAGAAAATGTGTCTGTCCCCAACTTCTGAACAGATAAGCTGGTGTTTATTGAATGGCATGTGGACGTCATGCCTTTTGAAGTTAATTCCTATTTTCACTCTTACAAACATGGCAGATATGTGATCTACTGATGTGGCTGGTGTCATTTATTGTAGGGCCTTTGAAATGTGTATGGTCGTTGATTTTTTAAGAATATGCAACTTTGGTCAGAGGCTTATTCTTACACAGTGTAAAATAACAACACAGCAACTAGACAAAATCGTTGTTTTGATTTCTGTTTTCAACAATGACGTTATATTAATGTTAAGTTTAGTTTACTTTTTTAAAAATGTTATCGCTCTGGTATAAATTAAATGTTATATGCAAATAGTTTCAATTACTGAATATGTATGTAACTTAAAACTTAGATTTTGAAGGTTTTGGGGTTTTATTATTTATGGTTCAGATAAAATGTCGGACCAGTACTCTGCAGTGGAAAATTGTCGACATTTTTCTCCTTTTCTTTCTAATGAAAAGAATGTTGTTGCTGTTGCAATTTGAGGTTTGAGGTGCTCATGGCTGTGAAGATGTAGACAGATACCAGTATTTCAGAGGAACATACTGACCTCCATCTTCAGCCCTGAGTCTACATGATGTTACAACCCATAAGACCAACATTATTATCCTGAGCTAATCTTTCACACCAGGTGCATGCTGTCAGAATGTTAACTACTAGTTTGCATGTTCAGTTGTTAATTGCTATCTTTCCTTATTAGTCCCCTTTCCAGAATTGAAAGGGGACATAATTTCTTCGTTGTTTGTGTACATTTGTTTTGTTGTGTCTGATCTGGACTTCCTTTTGTAATTTTTTTATTTGTTTTGAAATTTCAGGTGCCACTTCTTCACACATCGTGTCATTTGGAGTTCAATTTTAAACTTATCCTCCATTTATAATCAGGCTTATTGCTTCGTTTATGATATGGAATCCATAAAAGTTTGAGTCTCGTTTTACCATTTTGCATGATACCATATTTTTATGGTGAGGCATTATCAGCTGCATGTCTAGCCTCCAAGGTGGATTCAATATGAGAAATATTCTTAAATAAGCATTTTTAATTGTTATGTAGACATATATATTCTTGAGAGTCCAGTTTTTATTGGCAAAAGATTAATTTTAGTGCCCCAAATGGAAGATACATATTTTCACATGATTGGCATGTTAGGAAATTGGAATCAACTGTAAATTCAAATTTTCTTACGTATTTATTAAATCCGCAAAATGATTTTTTAATTTCAACCCGATTAGCATACGTTTGAGCAACAGGGATTGGGATTTGGATATGTTTAAATAATAAATTGAACAAATATTTTTTGAATCTGCGTATTCTCTGGAATTTTGTTGTTATTCGGTTTAAAAAAACTAATATCCCTGCAAGTGCATGGACCGTAAAATGTAAATGAAGTAAGGAATACTTTATTTTCAGATTTAATTACCTTAAAATCCGACCATTAGCCTGTTGTGTACATACTATTAGAATTAAAATACTTGAAATGTAAAATGAAAGAATTTTGTTTACTGTCGCACAAAAATCCCTTTGTACCAGAGAAGGGCGTAAATAGGAATTTGTTTTGTCTGTCGCTTATTGCGAGTGCACTAACATTATAAATTAACAGTCCCACTCGCTCTCTCTCAGCACTGTAAGTAACTCGCTGCCTTTCAAGTCTCCCCAGAGAATTCTTAAATGGTTTCAGGTTTTCTACTGTAGAATACCGTTAAGGCAGTCGTTAATATTTTGTTTAATGGAATTCATCCATTGGTGTGGCTGCTTTCGAAAGCTTGATTGCAGGCATGAACTCATATCTGCACATCTTAGTTTACATTGTACACAAGACTATCCAGAGTAAACCTACTCATTATATAGGAGGCTGACAGAGGCCTTGAGTCTTTTTAGATGTGATATTTAGCAGATGGGAGGAAGGATAATCTCAGGCGGGATCTATGGGAGATAGGAGTTGAAGGAAACTGGATTTTGTTGGCCCAGGACAGGGTCCGGTGGAGGGCTTTGGTTAATTCGGTGATGAACCTTCTGGTTCGGTAAGCCATCTAGTTAGTTAGTTAGATATTTAGCAGAAACCTTCCAGTTTTCCTTACAGGTATCCGAATTGTTGTCTGTTGTCCAATAGCCAGTGAGTTCACGGATTCATCGCATGTTGTTCCATATTGTTATAAATTACTACGTATATAATATCGTACTTGCTGCAGATATGATTCTGCAGCTGTAAAATGTCGCAGAGGACGAACTGGATTGTTTGTAGGGGTGAATGGTGGTCTCAGGTGCGTAAGAAGCAATAAATGTTCACCAATTACTTACCTAAACGAGCGAATGCCCATGTACTTTTCTCTTGTAAGGTGTTTCTTAACTGTTCTGGGCCACCTGGTATCTCTCACGTCTGTCCAGAATTTATTTTACTTCTTCTATTTCAACATGTTTACGCCCTATAGCTTACGAACCTCTCATGTGCCTGGTTTTAATAATTTTCAGATCATTGTGGGATTTGTGATGGATATGAGCTTTAGATCGCTTTCACATCCCGTGGTCTGTGCAGTTAATACTGATGTCCTTTACCATTTTAGTTTCCTCTTACAGTATTTTCGGCTATTGGCATTTTATGATCTGGTCAAGAAATCTGGCGTTTTCTTATGGAACGAAACCGTGTTCACAGAAACTGGCTACTTTACCCTATCCTGAAATATTCTCTACCCAGACACTCCTGCTGTTGCTTTAAGGACCGTGTTTTTGGGCTGTTGTTCTCTCATCGTCTTAAGGTTTTCCGCCTGAAATGTATGTTAGGGTAAATTTATTACAGTTCGTATTCTGCTAAATGTGCATTCTATCTTATCGTTGCTGATTTAATTCAATTCAATTCAATTAATTTATTTACGTGTTTGCCAACAGCAAGAAGCCAATAACAGGCAAACACTGATAATATATACAATAATAGTGAAATAATAATGGATAATATTACACAAACGGATTAACTAAACTTATACATGTACAGTATTAAATATAACTGCCAAGTTCAGGCAAACCCAAAATAGAAACAATATGGTAAGTAAAGTAACGTTTGTCCCACTACACGCCATGCAGGCGTTTGGGGTGAGTGGAGGTATAGCTCCTCTCTTCCTTGACCTCGGCACTAGATGGGGGTGAGTGGCCAGCATCACGCCCCGGCCGGCTTTACCCCCGGGAAAGGACCCCGGTACCCATTGTATAGGAGGCTGGGTGGGCCCCAGAGCCGGTCTGGACGCAGAGGCTAGAGGAAAAATCCTCTGCCCCCGTCGGGGATCGAACCCCGGTCGTCCAGCCCGTAGCTAGTCACTATACTGACTGAGCTATCCCGGCTCATGCTGATTTAGGTACCATAACTATATTTTAGGGAGAAAACGCATTTGTCATCATTATCTTGTAGATGCTTTGTAAGCTAAGGAGTTTATAGAATTTCTACAGATTATCTGTGAATCAGTTTTGTTCCGGCATTCTGTTTATGTAATACAAGTACAATAGGAGCAGCGAACGATCAACTGGAATGGTTGACGAGAATCGAAGTAACGTTAGGTGTACAGTAAGCATTCTAAGATACAGGCCTATTTTCTTGCATGATGGGCTTAAGGGGTGATTTAGCGAGGAGCAAGTCAGTTCAGCGATAATTTTGACGACGCGGAGCCCTGAGATGTAGGCCTGAAGCACCTCTGAAACTTTTGTCTACCAGACGACACGACGAAGTATCCCAGAAGACAGCCACCTTCTTACTAGTCGCTGTGAGAACCTCAAATTTACCGAACTTATTTTTGCTAATGTTTAATTACAGTTATCTGTGCTGAGGAACGAGCAGTCGTCATGGATACTGCGGTAACTCCGACGCGATCAGCCGACGATGGACCAAGAAAATTCTTCGTTGCAGGCGTCGAAGTGGAGTTCCCTGTTAAACCTTACAAATGCCAAATATCTACAATGAACATGGTGAGGGCATCTCTTGGCGTTCCCGCGAACTACTTGCGTGTTTGAGTGCAAGAGTGGCTGACAGTGCTTTGTTGTTGCCCTGAATGTGTCCCGACATTTACTGTGGACGTGCTCTAGGCCTTGTGCTTTCATTCTGTTTGTGACTGCATTTGCACTCCTGTAAATTTTTGTCCCAGAGAGCATGAAATTTGGGGGAAAGTTTGTGATGTGGGCTTGTAGGTAGACGTAAATGATTTGGATGTGCAGTCCTGAAACTTAAAAGCCTACATGGCGTTACACCCCCAGAAGACCATATTCGCACTGTGAAAACTTCGAATCTCATATTTTTTTTAAATTATTTTTGTCTCATTTGTTATGCACTGAATGAGAAATGGATTTGAGTAAAATAACACAAGTTTACGATTTACACATATTTTACAGTCATGTTTATGTTCCTATAATATATCGAGCCATTTCTTAGGAGTAATAAAATGTAGAACGCAACTAATTTGGGCCACTTGACTACGATTTTTCTGTAGTTCAAGAGCTTTCCTTTGTTCTGTGCAGGTGATCCGTGGTCTTCGTCACTTGTCCAATACAATAATCGAGAGTCCAACTGGCTCGGGCAAAACGCTGTCCTTATTATGCTCGACCCTTGCTTGGCAGAGAGCAGAATTTGGTGAGTTACTTTTTTTTATGCTTGCAGGGCACGTGGCGTGGGTGCACAAACTCTCTATCCTAAGAGGGATTTGTCTCTAATTTTTTCTCTCAGAATTTCTTAATGAGAATAGGCGAACTAGTTAACAACCTTACAGCTAATATGTGTTCCGAATTATGACTGTTTTTGTATATAATATCAGCCTTTCATTCCACAGAAACATTTGCCTGATGAAAAGTTTGCGTTTAGAATCACTTTAGATTATTGCTTTTAAAATACTAGAGCAACGCGCTCCTTTTGGAGCGCATTCTTTGGTCTGATGTTTTAGTTCTTTACGTCGCTGTTCAGAGGCCAACTGTTCTTGGTCAGTCAACTTTCTACGTCCAACTCCACCCTTGCAAATCTTCGTCTTAAAATCGATCATAACGCCAGTTTTCGTAATAGTTTTCGTAATCGTAATATATCGAATGAGTATTATAACTTGAATGAGTAGTATTATTAGTATCAGTTTGTTGGTGTTGGTACTTCAAATAGTAGATAACGTCTTCTTTCACTTTTCTTCATTTCTTAAATAGGTCTGATGTTTTAGTTCTTTATGTTTATCACGTCTACATCCACTGGATTGGTTGTTCCCTTCTCAGCTCGACTGCGGGAAATCAGAGCGACTGATTTCCCCAAACCCTAGCTGTAACACTGTAGATGGAAAATTCCTGGTGTAATTAATTTGATATGTTTTGGCAAGGCTGTAGTTCATAAGTTTGCGAAAGGTCGCATTTCCATTGACCTTGCCGTATTATTACTAATTTCGTAGAAACGAATCCTCTAAAAGCAAATACGTAGTTGCCCAGCTAGTAAGGAAATCCTCTGCCATTTGTGGAACCCTAAGATTCATGAAAGTGTTCTTAGACGATTATTAACCTTGGTACGTGTACCACATAATTAGATGACCACATTTGATCTTCCATAAGCAGCTGCTACAGATCATTGTTTTGTGCTCGTAGTAAAGTGGAAAACATGCAATCGGCAATGCGTTTCGCCATTTTTTCTAACTTCAGTATAATCTGATCACATAAACATGTAAAATTAAAATTTTTAGTTATGTGAACTTACGTTTCTTTTCGTCATCCACCACAGAATAATATAAGCTTACCGTTCAAAATTTATTCCCAATGTCTTCTGCTTCATAAGTCATTATGGTCAGATCTCGTTTGGCGCCGCATACTAACCTTTACAGTTGACACAACGTCGTTAAGTACTTTGTCACATAACACCCACTACGATGATAAATAGACCCTGTCTCAGGAATTAAAAAGAGGCTTGCAGTCGTTAGTTTTGGTTTGATGTAGTTGTGTGGTTGTTGCTGTGTGACGCCGAATTAATTCATAGGAGCTGAGAGTTCTAGTGACATCTGTGCCTGGCGCATTGTACACTGACTCGGGGTGGTACGATTTTGGCCCAAGTTTTCGTGCTGTTGGTTCATCCCCCTTTCCCACGGGGTACAGATTTGATAAGGACCGCGTATTGTCACCTACGTGTCACAAGTGGTTCACTGCGTGTGTTCACAGTTAATTAGCTTGAACTTCAAGCCGTGTATTGTCTCTGTGTTTTATTCGTGGTTTTCCTCGTCAGTACAGACAGCGGATGTATCAGTTGGACCCATCACACCGGGTTTGCGTGAAATAAGGAAATTACGTATGTCCTTCCTGTCCTGTAGCCGGGACAGGTCGTATTGCTTGAGGTATAATTTGTTCTGACATGTTGTCAGCTACTGTGTGAAGGTAATGGCAGACACGCATTTTTTTTGCTTTGCTTTTCTGTTTCGGAAGGAAGTTTCGTACTAACCCGTGCTAGTTCTGCATGACACAACAAACAAAAGAAATACGTTTCTGTCTTAATGGATAGTTTTTGACAGCTTTCAGATATTCTGTACACGTCACATGTCATAGTTTCATTGTAATTACTCAGAACTTTGTTTTCAACGTAAGGGGTTCTCAGTGGATGGTACCATTTGTTGCTGCCGACCGCGAATTGAGACGGATTATGTAGGATTTGAGTCTGAAGATGGCTGTCTTATGGGTTGTTGCGCCGTGTAATCAGGGCGATCGCCCTGGTGATGGAGGCAGCAAGGACCTCTGAAACGTCGGTCCACCAGACTACACTGCGCAACAACCCAGAAGACAGCCATCATCTGAGAAAGATTATTTCTCCCTCTTCTCCAGATGGCCAGATCATCGAAGATATGTAGCTTAGGTTTAGGTCTTTCTTTGTTCATGAAGCATCAAGGTGAGTAGTCAAAGTCTGTAATGCTTTTGAAACTTCGAACTTTGGACAGAGGTCTACAGATTTTGTGTGATTATGCGTTAAATGTTTTTACTTGTGAAACGTGTTATAAAAGTGTATGTACCCAGTATAGATGAGCCGGGATAGCTCAGTCAGTATAGTGAATAGCTACGGGCTGGACGACCGGGGTTCGATCCCCGACGGGGGCAGAGGATTTTTCCTCTAGCCTCTGCATCCAGACCGGCTCTGGGGCCCACCCAGCCTCCTCTACAATGGGTACCGGGGTCCTTTCCCGGGGGTAAAGCCGGCCCCATCTAGTGCCGAGATCATGAATGAGTGGGAGCTGTACGACCACTCCCCCCAAGCGCCTACATAGCGTATAGTAGGACAAACTTTACTTTACTTACCCAGTATAGACCGTTAAGTTGTAAAATTATTAATGCAATATTTACGTAAAGTACTCGTAATGAAAGCTGAACGGTCGTACGCTTTTATGAGTCTGTCCTAGAAACTACCGGAAAGATTTCGATGAAATTTAGATTAATGGTCTCCATAGAAAGCCGTAGAGGGAATTTCTTTATTTATACCGGTCAAATACAGGCCTCATACCTATCTTTTTCTTGAATCTCAGATAGAATTCTTATAATTTTGCTCAAAAACTGAACCGTATCAACTATGTCTCGTTAACTTTACTGTCATTTTTCATTCGTCTGGTCGGACCGACGCAAACTTGGGATCGTCCTGTACAGCCTCGTGAACTCCTGTCGTGCAGTTGCGTGATAATCGCGAAGTGCCCACTTGATTTCTAATTGTCGGCAAGTTGAAGGAGGAAAACTTTGAATTCTAACAATAAAATTTTTTATGGTGGTGAAAAAGGACTTCACTGAGATAAAATTCAGACTTTTGTTGTGCGTCAAATCCACTTTTATCTTAGATCGTCTTCGTAATGTGTGTCATGTATTGTTTCTTTCAAGACAAAAAGTGAACCAGGAGCAAACTCTGCTTGTTCGATGTTACCGAGATGTCTGGATTCAAAACTCCGTGTACCGGGTAACGAAAAGAAACTAAAAGCAGGCCCCTATTACATCAAACGCTGAGTCAGGTTTTCGCAAAATTCTATTATACATGCCAACATTTTGTGTTATGTTTTTGTGTTATCCTATTATTGGGCATACACAAGAATGTGTTCTTTGCAGTTCTCATTTCTGCAAAGAAAATTCGATGCATCAGGCTACTATCTAGAATTGTCGGCTCTGATATAATTTTAAGAATAAGATGTGTGCAAACCTGATACCCGCTTGCAGTGATAACACTCCAGACGTGGTTTCAGTAGCTCTTTCGTTTGATTCGATTCGTAAAAGATACCATAAGATTTCAGCTACGCTGCATAACATTGGCATAAAGCCTGCATTTGTTACGTAGATCACAAATTTGACGTATTTTAAGTTGCATCAGTATTGAAAGTAGTGAAGTTTCGCTAAGAAGCAACAAATTGGAACGTACACATACCATAACATTCAAGGCAGATTTGCTGGGTTATTGCCTCTAGATTTTCAATTTCTGAACATTGGATGTGAGGTGGTTCAACAGTTCTCTGCAAGGACCTCCAATATAAAATGTGATTAAAACCAGTCTAACGGCTTTCTAATAGGGCCTGTGAGGTCACGTAGCGCACAAAATTCCTTTTTGTTTAATTATCTCTGAAGCCGGAAAACTGTATTGGGCATAAAATGTGTTAATTTTTCTCTAAGACTTTCGTTCGAAACTTTTTTTCGCTCATTTAAATATTTCGTGATGTGTGCAGAAACGCAACTGAAGTTCTGTTTGCCCGATTTTAATCAGAATTAAAATGTGTCGATACAGTTTTAGTAAAATTTTGGAAATATGCCATGAAAATCCGTTTAGCTTTACATGCATACGGACGGTTAATTATGGTGAAGCTAATAATTTCATTTTTGAAACTTTTTGTTGCTAACGCTCCAGAAATGTGCACATAACTCGTCTGAACAGGCCATCGCCATGACTGTCGAACTGAAAACAATAAATGGAAATCAAAGATAAAATTGTGTTCTTGACGTCGTAGTTACGAATCAGTCTATACAAACAGCCTTTCTCATGAAGATTTAAAGAAATGTCTGCCATCCAGCGCCAGAACAGAGTTCCCACAAGTTTTCATGCACAATCGATTTTTGCAGTAGTGTTTTCCTTTGACCTTCGATCTTGTCGGGAGATGAAAAGACGGTCCTCATAATTGTTCCACACAACACAGAAGTCTTTGCGCCATAGTTTTCCGGTGCTTCGAAGTTCTTTTGTTTTATTACTATTCTGATGTGCAGTATTAAAGTTGCAAATTTTTTTTTCTGAACAAAGGGTGGCGTTGCGGTTTTAAGTCACACACGTAGAGCCTCCGGGTTATAGGCAATTCGTAATTGTGTTAGAACCTTTTTTTGTTTTGTTTTTTCTGTGAACGAAACGTGGGGAGGGGGCAACTTATTGTGTGGGTATTGAGTGCTGTAGGCAGTAAGCCTAGCGTTTGGTGACGTTTGTATCGTCAGTTATTATTGCATTTCTTTCTTCAGTGCCGAGTTGTTATTCCCTTTTATAAGGGTCATACTTTATTTCGTGTCGGAAGTAACTTTGTATGCAAAAGAATACTTGTTATGGTGGTGGAGAAGTTTTGAAGACTAAAGTGTTTCTTTTGTCTTCGTAAACGATTATTTAGCACGAACATTGTAACTCGGTATTGCAGACATACGCTGTAAACAATGCCTTGTAAGTCAGCGGGATTCTAAAGAAACGTAAAAGTTTTGAAACTTGAGGAATTTGGTGGGTAAGAAAAGCACAAGATAAATTCATAAAATATACATTTTTATTGGTAGATTAGGAGTGTAGATGTTACAAAGGTTTTTGTAAGATTAATACTTCGATAAAAGAACCTAACACGTCAGTTTCGTGGAAAAGCTCCAGAGACTTGTATTCCGAAGGTACCAGGCTCGAATCCAGTACAGGTTACCGGTTGTCCTGAGGGTTTTTTTGGTTGTATACTCAGTTTTTCCAGGCAGACACCAGTTTAATGGGCCTACTTTGAAATTTCCAACTACGCCTTCCTCTATACACCTATCCTTTTCTGCTCACCATTCGTGTCGTTACATAACGTAAGAATAAACCACCGTATTTTATGTTTTTGTGTGGTTATTTTTCTGGAAACCGAGTTGGAAGTAGGTTAAAGCTGATCGGCAGTCAATAGAGTATTTGCAAAGAGACTGTGCATCTGTGGTGATTAGTATAAGCCGATGGCCAATCACATGCTTCTTATATACACATCATGGAAACATTGACTGCTTTAGGGAACTGTGAGTTGTGAGAATGCGGACTAAAATAAATATTGAACGGTGTTTTAATAGGCTTACGTCATGAATGCTGTGAACGCGCGCTCAGCCACCTTACACAAAACAATCGATTGACAAGAGTGATTAACTGAGAGGGCGATTAATCAGATGTGATTTACGCTTTGAGAACAGTAAATAAAACACAATGAAATAAAAATTGCAAAAGGTGGAAACATTTTATTACAGCTGCGTCATTGTCAAAGTTAAGTTATTCAAACAATGTAAATTTATTTATTAAAACAGCGCTACATTTTGCACTCACGTTTTGACGTAGCTTTGTCTCGCACGTTAGTTTGTGAATGAATGATTCCTGGTCCACATGACGGAGATTTCCGGGATTCAGGGGTCAGCTTGTTTATTGCTGCCTGATTGACAGAGACGCGGAAATCGAATAATGATGTCAGTGGATCTCAATGCATTCGAGTGTTACCAGAGGCGTAACGAGTAAAAGCATGGAGACGGCTAAAAACCCGTACGAAGACCGTCAGTTTTTTCCCCTTTTTGTCCTTTCTTTGCTCTCCTTTTATCCTTGTCTTTTGTTTTCTGGTTTTAATCTCATTGTCTTACTGAACCATAAATCTTCATTAAATTAACTGTTCTCTAGCAGCCCTTGGTTAGGGGCATCAGTTCCGACGAAGAGTGTAGGTTCGCCATCTGGGGTTGAATTTGTCAACAGCTAAGGTTATATAGCTTCGGTAGCTCGGTTGGTCTTGCACGTGACTTTCAAACTCCTTTTGCAGACGAGAAAAGGAAGTTCATTCAGGGGGTTTGTTCAATGTCGTCAGATGCAGCGAACAACAGAAATATTGTTAAAATTGATTACAGTTATGAAATACTGTTTAGTCTTGCTGTGAAACCGTCAGGGACATAATTTATTTTAACATTTCCAGAAAGAATATTGGTTCCAATATAAATGTATCTCTCACGACGTACTAAAACATCAGTTGTTTTTGTAAATATTATAGTTCATTGTATTGTCAATGATGACTTAGTAGCAAGTTAAACCATGCCGGATGTAAAACAATATAGTTATAATATTTAATTGTTTTCTTTTCTTGAATGTGACTCCGTTAAATCTGTTGAAATTAAATTCAACGGGGCGAAATTAGACTTTAAATATATATTATAGAAAACTTACTTCCAGAGGGAGATGAACAAAGAGTAAAAACTGAGAAAGAATGTTTAATTCTTGTGATAATTTTTTTTCTAAAGGGCTGGCATGTAATGATTTTGATTATGAGTATTTAAGGAAAATTCCCGCAGATACTTATTACCAGAACCGGATACGAACCCGCGACCAAGTGAGGCAAAACCGAAAGCCGCTTATTTTTTGTTGGTCTTTTAGGTAGGCTTTCGCGTTTAGAGTCGGAACTCGCTGTTTAAACGGATGTAACAAAGTTAAAAGCGTAGTGTTTGTGACGTCAACCAAATTATGCCCGGCTAATCTGATGAAGAGACGGTCAAATGGTAACTAAACCAGCCATTGATGTTATTCGAGCTTTGTGGTAATGGCATCCACAGCCAGTCTTGCATGTCTAACAGCGCATCACTCGCTCGCTCACTATAAACACAGCAGCAGTTCATTTCACTTCGCTTCTTAATCGTAGTATTTGGTTTCTTTCTTTCTCTATTTTTCTTTGTTTCTCTTTCATTTTCCATCCTTTGTGTAGGCAAGTCATTTTTTCTGTTCTTTATCTTTCTGTCTCTTTCTGCATTTCTTTGTATGTTTATATATTTTCGTCTTCTTGTTCTGTCTTCTCCTTCTCTCCGTTTTGTTTCCTTCCTGTCACTCCTCTTTCTTGTATTTCTTTATTTTCCATTCTTTGTTTGTTTTCAGAACTTATTTGTTTTTCTCTCTCCATGTTTATTTATCTTTCTGCTTTCTTTGATTTCTTTTTGTATGCTGTCTCTTATTTATTTTCCTCCAGTCTGCTGTTGACTTGAGACTTACTATGTCCTTGAGTTCAAACTTCAGTGTTCATTTCTTTGTTATAAAAGTGCAGTTTCAGCCCAAGATTAAGCCTTCTTCACTCTCCTTGGAAGTAATAGTACAAAATGCAGCCTTGCTTGTGAAGTATCTACTCGTAATTCATTTAGCGTAATGGAAGTAAATGTTTCTGCCAGTGAAGTCAGCATGTTACGAAAACTACATCCAATAAATAATACGTTTGGCGATTGCTTGTACGTAGCCTAAAGGGATGAGATTCTACTTCCTGTTCTACTCTAGAAACTACAGTAGTAGGTCGAAATGTCAGTTATTTAAATGAACAGAGGTGTAAAAGGTGTTCCATATTGAATCGATATGGACTGCTGCTTTTGGTATAGACCCTTCAGTACCAGATTTCATCGGATGTGTTCAGCAGTTTCGGAGATTAAACATGCAGACGTACGGACACAGCTTCCCCACTTTGCGTTTAGTCTATACACTTCTTGCTAGACACTCTTAAGTAATTACAAATCAGTCGCCTTAGACCTACATACATTAAGTGGGGTTTTAAAATAATCACGATTTTAACTATAGAAACAGTAGCCTATAAATTTCTTCCAGTTACCGTTTTTTATTATATTCTCTGTTTTATGCCTTCGATTGCTCAGATTCAAGCTGTGAAATGACGATACTTTTTTCTGTCAGACACGTGGAACTGAAGTGCCCTTGCCAACATATTTCTCGCTTATTGTATTGTTTTGTCTGTGTTCCTGTTTGCGGTAGGTAATTTTGAGCGAGTTGTCAGATTTTCACTAAATTTCTCTTGGCCGTCGTGAGGTTAGAAGTAATTTCATCTTTGTAGTTTTTAATTTATACTCTCATGTTGTAATCGTTCGAACTTCTGAAACCGGCTGGCTTGTAATTGGAAGTTGTTTATCCCGTTCAGTTGATTAAACGTCGTTGAATAGAAGAATCTATAATCCAAGACAATCCTGGGACTATATTTTGAAATAAGCCGTAACTGTCGCCCCCTAAATTCTTTCTGTTGATCACTTATGATCATATCACCATCTCAGTACAGGTTGTAGTTGGGACAGTGTCGTTAAATGACCTTAGGGCTAAGTGTCTTCAGTTCATAGCCGTCACGTGGTTCCCATTTTGAAAGGAACACAGTGTACTTGCGCACTTTAGTGTTATACTTCCCTCAAAGGCAAAAATCTGAACACAAAAGAAATGTTCTCGTTTGCCGTACTTTCTTCTTTTTTTCTGTGTTTTTGTTATTTTATCTTCTTTTCTTCCATTTTCGAGATGCACCTCCACGCCAAATTCGAATTGGTTCAGTTTTATGCTTTGGGGAATAAGATAGACGTAGGGAATTGTCTTCGGTTCCTGAAGTTGTAGCGTTCTTCCATGGATGAGGTAATCATTCATTCACATCAGCATTAAGTAAACAAGATTTGAAGCTTTTACGGCGACTGAACTCAACAACAAGCCGTGTCAGTAGTCAGTGGCAAACTTTCACATTTTCCCCCTGATGATGGAGGTGAAGATGATCTCCGAAACGTTCGAATTTTATCCACAACTAATACGGCTTGTTTCCCCGAAAACATTTTATTTGGCTAAAGTAAACAATCCTTGTTTTGTACCTACTCGAGACCGCTGGTTTTGGTCCAGTGTGCTGCTTTTTAACCTCTGGAACGTTATTACGTCTCCAAATGGGGCGTTGCTTACTGATTAAGAACCAGGGTCCTAATCATTTTTATCTTGCAATTCATAACCACGAGACCTTTTAAATGTTGAACGTCTTGATGCAGGGAGTTCACTGTGATTTCCAGGGGAAGCATGAAGCATGCAGACCTTCTGCTGGGATGTTGCGCCTTGAAGATGGAGCCTCCGACACGTCTGTCAGTTTCCACTAGACTACATGGCGTAGCATTCCATAAGACGGCCATGTTCATTCTTGTCGCTGTGAAAACCTGAAATTTCGCATAGAGAATTGTATTGAAGAAATCTTAGAAATTAACCACTTGAAATACCAAAGTAGATAATGGAGGATAATATTAAAATGGAATTTACGTTGGAATGGAGATATAAATTCATGCATTTTTAATCTCCTCATCTGATGGAGATGAGTTATCAGCTTCTCGCTCCGACTTCTTAACCCCAGAGAACGTGAACCAGGTACCAGCTGAAGAGGATGATGGTACGGAAGACTCGCATAGCCGATACTATAAAATTCCTCATTCCTACCGTGAATCGAACTGCCAGCTAATAATTCACGCAGGAAAGCCATGGGCTGCCATAGGTCTCTTGGCGAACTGCCTGTGAAGTCTTTTCATGTCTCTTGGGTACGCCTGTCCTTTCACGTTTCTCTTCGGGTTGCTATTTCGAACATGCTTCGAGGTTGGGATGAGAGTTGGATTGGAAGAAGCCACCCTCATCCCTCAAGGGTTTTCAGAACACGTCCAATATAAAAGTCCGAGTACTAGTGGGAGAAGGGGATGTTCGTCCTGGCGTATTCTTACTTTGGATGGTCGGGGTACGTTAAGTTTTTAGATAAAAAGAGACAAGACTGGATCACTGCGATAGTTCGTATTTAACGTTTCAAGTGCTGTTATATATTGCAGAAATTTCTATCGGTTCTTATTATCGTCATATATTCTGTTATAATGTGTAGGCCTACAAGCCATGCTTCTCCCTACAAAGGGCATCATTTGAAAGCTAGGGCTTATTAAAGCCCCGCGTATGTGTCGCTGCATTTCTGACAAAAGTGATGACCTTTTACTGTCACAATAACTAACTGACTTCATGGACCACAGTCCTTGGCAGGCTGGTCAATAAGTTGTCCGTCTTTTATGGAACCGAAGTTTTGCAAGAATCCGCCATTAGACCCTGTGCTGAGCCAGATGAAACCAGCCGACATCCTTCTCTCATATTTATGTAAGATATGTTTCATTTGCGATAGATAAATTGTTCTTATGAATATTCCAGCCATCTTGACTAAGGTCTGCAGTTGGTTTTGGATCAGTTGCCAATTTTAGGCTCTTCTCCAATTAAAATTTGCAGAAATGCTCATACAAGCTTCGCCACGTGTCCGTTCATCTTTCAGCATGTAACAACTCGAGAACCGAAGAACGAAAAATGTTTTAATAAAATTTGTCTGCACATTCATACGTTGTTTGAAATCAGACAACAGAATGGGAACTTTTCGTGAAGACCTCAATGAGTTTTTGCTCGCAGAAGTGAGTGGATATGAAATCGCCATGCGGAAATTTCCGCGGAATTCGCTGGCCATTTGCGAGGGTCAGTTCTGCAGTAGGTCTGCCCACATTGACAAAACATGTTTTTAAATTAACATTTAGCTCTAAATTTTATGTTCAGTGTTCCCGTTATTTTATTTAAGAGTTTCGCAATATCGATTAGGTCTACTGCATTCACTTCCTTTCACATGGGATTTATGATGTCCCATCCCCAAAAAAACAAAAGACTAACGATGTATACACTCACCCAACCAGTTAAAAAAATGCAGTTTTCGTAATATGGCAAATTCTCTTTCCACTAACTTAATAAATAATAATAATAATTTGGCAGCAGCTGGTCAGGGCGTGTTCAGAGGTGACGATGCTGTCATTCGCGTGGGATGACTGAGGAAAAGCACGAAAAACTTAAGTCAGGATATCTGGTAGCCCTGAGATTTGAACCCTGTGCCTCACGAATAGAATTTATGGCCAACAGGATTCCAGATTCACATTTTACCATTCAACGGGCATTTTAGATAGGCTATTTATTGTATTCGCGACATTATGAACTCTTATGGTTGGTAGTATTTGGACGGAAAGACGCATTGTGTTGTACATGACTGTTGTTTGACCGACGTTTAATAGCCTTAAGGGGATTTTAAAGCTGCTTTCTGAATAGGTTGAATTGGTAGCGGAAATACGTAGTTTTTGTGTAGCAGTAAGACAGACAGGTCACGTCTTTTGTCGACTGTTGGATGCTATTGAAAGCGATGAAACCAACTGAAATGATTACTACTTATGGATCTTTGAAGTCTACAGTTTGTTGATTGTAACTATTTTGTTGTCTGCTTTTCGTATCGCAGTGTCGTAACGAAAGGTAGTGTGTAACATTCAGCACTGTGTGATTCTCTTTTACTGTAGAACTGCTAGAAAAAACGGCGAAAGGTAAAATGAAAACGTATTTGAAATCAGAACGGTGAAACTGCGATATCGATGGTACGAAACAGCGGGACGCTTACGACCAGAGAGTGACTTTCTTGCTGTTCTTGGAAGGAATATCTAAAATGTTCGTAGGGCCTAACTGTAAAATCTAATTTCGTACTACGGTAAATAATCCCGCCCTGAAGATAGGGGCAATAAACACCTTTGAAACGTTGGTAACTTTCTACCTGAATACTCGGAGAAGTATCCCAGAGTAGAGCCAGATTTATACTTGTCGCCATGAAATCTCACGAAACTCGTGTTTAATTTCGAGTTAATTTAATTGAGAATGTCAATAACTAATCGTAATTACACTCACGAATAAATTTCACTCGATTTGGGAAATGGTTACTGCCATTTAGTTCAGAATCTTTTTTCTTTCTTGCTGGCTAAAAATGTGAGGGTTAAAATATACACAACTGTAATTACACGTGTTGTTACGTTTAAAAGAGTGAAACGTGGGCTTTCGCACTGAGTGAAGAGCTCGAATTAAGGATGTTTAAGTACAAAGTGTTTAGGAGGGTATTTTGGCTGAAGAGGGAGGCAGGAACACAAGGCTGAAGAAGACCGCGTAATGTACAGTTCACAGATATTAGGGTGATCAGATAAAGGAGGTTGAGACGCGCACTGTAGTTCGAACGTGCGGGAGAAGTGATAAATGCATACAAAAGTTTCATTGTGAAACCTAAAGGGAAGAGACCACTTGGGAGGCCTATGCAGAGATGGGAGGATAATATTAAACTCAATTATAAAGAAGTGTGGACTGGATTTATTTGGCTTAAGACAGGGACTGGTGTTGGACTTAATGAACATTTGGGTCTGGCTTACTAAACAGTTAGCTTCTCAAAATGGAAAAAGGATTTGAGTTTTAATTATGAAATTATGACAGCTCATGAACAAGCAGGCTAACCTACTTACGAACTAGACGGCCCCGTTTTTATTCTCCCTTCACGAATTAATTAATTTTAAGAGTATGATTACGTTAATTCTTAGGCGTTTAACGATGATGTATCGACTGATGAAGTTGCTCAACTTTCCCGATAATTTAGTGAAGAATAAATGCTGGAAATTAGCCGGGGAAGTTTGACAATACTCCGTTGAATAATACCCGCCATACAGTAATTCTAAGTCTGGTTTCATGCGTCGTTGCCATGGTGAACCTTTCTCGACCATGTACGGCAAAAACGTATAAAACATGATGCAGGACAGTAGCATCCAATTTTTATTGCTGCCCCTCAGTTTAACATAAGAACATGAACTTCCTTAAGGTTCGAATGTATGTGTACTTGAAGTGACATGGTCATTTCTGTAATAGGATTGCTAATTTTTCGGTAACTAATTTTTTTACTGTTGTATATGGTTAATTGGACAGTTATCTTGCTGTGTTTTGTTCATGTGTAACGTTTTGTCGTAATAATTCTTTTTAAAGTTTTGGAATTGAGTTTGAAGATGACTACAAGTTAACCAGAACATGCTGCTGGTTGTTATATACCAATGACCTAAGGTGAAACTAAGATCCGTAATACACAATAATTGTTTTGAATAAGTAACACATTATTATAAAAATATTTTGTTAAAGTTTATGGGCCATAAGTCGTACTTGGGCCAAACGAGAATCAGTCAGCGGTCAGTGTTAACGACGGTTCAGCGTTGTAGTCGGTGTTATGCCAGAGGAAAAAATCAGCGCGAGGTATCGGATGTCCTTCAGTAGTTCATTGTGCTTTGTTTCCTTGGATACTGGCCGGACAGAATAACAAGAGTCCCAGCGGTTACTTCCAGCCGAATAGTAATTCAAACAAACTGGAACAAGTACTAGAAAAACATTTGTCCTCGGGACAAACCGATCCTCCTATAGTAACACACACACAGAGGCAAACAGTTTTTTTTTTCTTTTCTCGTAATGTTATCTGATGGGAGGAAAATCAATCCGATTCAATTGTGGTGACATCCATACCTAAGTTCTGCTACGTGTACGAAGGGACATCTTGGGTTTGCTCTGGGTGACCCCATCCCCTCCTCCTGCCACTTGTTTACTTGGTTCTGTCTTTGAATTGTTGTACAAATACTCCTGAATGAGGGAGAGCTGAGTTCTTATTGTAACATTTGGTTTCTGTTACGTTTTGGGTTTCAAACACTTGAAACCGTATGGGAGCGCTTTCATAGCGCCTGGTGTATTTCTGTGGTACATCTGCCAGCTAGATTTCTAGTGAAATCTGTCGAGAAAGGCTTTCAGCAATTCGAGGTTTCACGATAGGGACACGAACGAATATAGAACATACGGAATTTGAGGTTATCACGGCGGTGAAGATGTCGAAGTTGATCTTCTGAGTTGTAACGTACTCAGAGTTTAGTTCATGTTCTGGTAGAAATTGTATTGAATAACTTTCGCTTCTGGCAGGCCGTTCTAATAATTCCGAACGCGGAGATGAACCTGGCCTTCTTTTGTTATTATTCATAAGAATTTTGATGCAATAAAATGCTTGTCATGTTTGTCCGTCTGTTTAAGTCTCTTAATTTAAGAAAATTTCAAACAAATTAAATCATTTCAAGAAAAACATTTCTGAAAGAGTGATTATTTTTGTGAATCTTTGCATCAGTTATTGAAAGATATGTTTATTACGGTTTGAGTTTCTTTGGGAGAAAAATGCATGCATGTAAGTTTTTCTTAACTTGTGTCGTTAATGAGGCGCTTTTCGTCTAGTGGTGCACCATCATTCTGATTTTAAATTAGTTCTGTGGGCCCATACACTGCGCCACGCAGTCTTCGCTATCACGTCAAGTGTTATACTGGAAACGGTGTTTCGTTTGCATAGTAACGCCTGCAGCATTTCAGTTAGACCATACGCACAACACGAGTGTCGGAGAAGTTGCCAGACGTTCATGGCGTTTCTTGCTGAATACGTCTTTATAACACACATTTTGCTGATTGTGAAAGTAAAGCATGATCCTCATATAGTTTATTTTTGTTTACTCTTCTGCAGGCGCTGTCTTTCGAAATTTCTTCAGCGTAGTTATGGGTCACCCATCCAGTACTGGGTCGCTGCCCTCACGTGTAACGACTTACCACAAACATTCAGTTTTGCTCGGTGCTTACGCGTGTCCTGTATCTTTTTGTGTAGTCACGCCATCGTGCTTAGACATGACTAACTCTTTGACCCATTGGTTTGACTATGTCATTTAGGATTCTCGGCCTTATAGCGTTGTTTGCTCCTCTTATCGGGCGTTGTAAGTGCCCGTATTTTCTAACCGTAATGAATTTGTCGTCTTATAAAACAGGTTCCATTACTGAAACCATGTTAGAATTTACGTCACCAGCCGCCGCTGTGCCTAGGCGTGGTCTAAATTATAAGCTGGTATATTTTATTGGACCTCTAAGGCTTTTTTTTCCGGAAGCAACCTTTGTCTCGTACCAGTTTACCTTTTCTTTTATTCCCCAAACATGTTATACCAATATTTCAAACTGTTAGGTCAGGGTTGTACTAACTATAGCTAGCTGCTGCTCGGTTTTGCCGTCATATATCAGAGTTTTCCTCCTGGAGCCTGAAAAGTTCCACATTCGGTATTTATGAATGTTTACATCTGGTACGAGAAAGAAATATAAAAAATAGATTGTACCAACATGACGACTACACGCAAAATTGCTGTTTTCTTGGGGAATCTTATTGTTTTGATTGAATGTTATTCATTTACATGGGATGCATTCTTACATAATAGGACTACTTATTAGATCGTATGCTCGGAATGTAGGCTAATCATTTTTCTCGATAAAAATAAATAATAAGGGTGACTAATTTATTGGCTAGCTGAGCGACTGTTAGCTTCTCAAGAAGGTCTTTGCATCCATGGAAGTCGTTAATTAGCTGGGACGTTTGTGGTTTTCGTTCCGCCAAACAGTTACCTACGTCTGCCCTAATCCCACCCAAGACACCGTTAGTAAACTTAATGTGATTTGCCGTTGTCCCTAAAGCCGTATAACAACCTTTGCCGTGTAAAGTCAAAAAACAAACTTTGTATGAACAGCCGAGTTAGAAACTCGAGTCTACGCATTAGGACCTCATGCTTGATAAGATATAACTCCACACTGTGTACACCCCTGATATACCAAGATACATGAACGACGGGCTCACCTTTGTCCCTGTTTTTGAGATGCATCCATCTCTTTCTGATGAGCCCAGCTGTATCTGTTAGGCTCTCTAGTTTGGAAACTTACTATGATTAGTCTTCTTTGGGTGGCATGGGGAGCTAATAGTGCCAAGGAGTTGGGCTGGCAGTCGGCTGCTCAGAAATGCCAAAACAACTGTTCGTCGTCTTCTGGAAGGAGTAAGTCAGTTTACCTCACTTTCTAGGCTAGACTTACATTTCTATTTCTTTTCCAGTCCATTCAAATATTCGACGGTTTAGTGTTCATAATCAGATATATGTTAATTTTATGGTAGCAGCTCATGTTATTGTACTGGCCTGCGTTAAAAACTGGAAAGAACTCGCAGGATATTGAGGAAAATCCAGGACATTTCGTTTACCCCTAATATGATGAAACACCTGAAAAATAAATATGTTTTATTATGGATTTAAAGGTGTAAGTCAAACAGTCTTTTAACATGCGCTATCATATCTATTCGTGAGAAGTTTTCGCCCCCATGTGGACATTAACAACATCTTCACTGTTTTTTTTGTTTTGTTTTCGCATTAAGCTGAAAGAATAAATGAATTTGTATCAGAATTCGGGATTACACACTCCAATTCAGTGTAGCGTGTAGTACGGGATGGTAACACTGTTAAATTTTAAGTAATAAATTCAGATCAATTTGGCCATCGTGAAAAAATGACAGATATTTACAAATTGACTTTGGCTACACTTGATTTCATAGCTGATTTCACGGGATGTTGGCTTTGCTTTGCTTTAGGAGATAAAATAGGTATCTCAAATGTAGAATGGGTGTCCGAAGGACGACGTAACTTCATTAAGATGGTAATCATGACGCAGTGGAGAAGTATGCCTGATATTCTCAGAGCATGAGAATCAGCGTAGCGCGAGGAATTTATTCAACATGGAACATGCGATTAAATGCTTGCGGTCATGACTTTCAGTGGGGTTCTGAATAATCATGTAACTTGTTCTCGTGTTGTGACTGTAGGCTTTTCTGTGCAGCTCTGCTCGTCACTACGACGAAAGTTAGTTTGTAAAGCATTGCAGTGTGAGAAAGATAAGAAGACGACTATGTCCTGGGATCTAGCGCCATTAGATCCTGAAATCTCACATATGAGAAAGTTAGGTTGACAAAACTTATGTAAAGATACCACAGTATATTTGGAAGGACAACGTTAAAACGATTGTTAGAAAGTATGGGATTTTTAGTATTTAGATTGGACTTTACTGACTTCATGTTAGTACTAGAGATTGATGTACCTTCGGGTTTCATGCCTGGAATAATTAGCTTTTAAATGAAGATTATATAACCAGGGAATTTGTTAACTAATTAGTTACATTTAGTTGTCTTGTTTCTTCATAAATTCTTAACCATGCGGAACGAATGTTGTTAAGCTGCTTTCCAATAAGACTTCAAAGAGGTAAAGAGGCTGTTAATATTACCGATATCTGATCTCGTCTGCTGTGTCACAGAACTGCAAATCAGTGGACAGGTTAATCAGTTTAAAGAAAAATCAAAACCCTCCCTTTATCGTTTTAAATTTTGAATGTAATGTGAAATAAAATATGAAGTTAGACAACGTAGAATCATGTTGATATAAAAATGAATTTGCCAGTGTCTTACCGAAAGGTTATCATTTGCTGGTATTTCTCTTAATCATGGCATAGAAATCGGTTTAACGAGATATTTTTGTAACATCAGCTTGGTATAATGTTGTAACAGACAACACAGGGGACCGCAGTTTCTGCTCATCTGTTTTTCCTCTGTGCGAAACGAAACAAAGGTATCAACTTTCGTTTGAAAAGCATTTTGTATACCCAGCCATGTGGTCTTGCTTGATGTGCGTCGGTAGTCTATGGTAGGCCAGAGTTGAGAAACCAGAATTAGTGAAACAGACCAAAAATAGGATTTTATCATTAGAGGTTTTTGTATATAGGGCTGTGTTTATCCCGGGGAAAAGTTGAAAAAGGTCGTCCATTTATTTCCCCCATCACCCCTAATGGTGCGGCCATAGTGGTACGCTCTTTTCACGCAGCACAAGAAAAATGGCGCTGGTGCTTGTCGGGGATTGGCTGCAGGGGAGAGGGTTGCCATGACAACCCTCTGGTAGGGAGGGATGCTGCCGGGGGCGACTGATGGTGACGTCAGGCCGGCGTGATGGTGGTGGTGGTGGCGGCGGCGGCGGCTTCATCTCACTGCTGGACCCGGCGTCAGTATTCCCACCCTCCCTGTCAGTGAACCAGTGGCACAAGTGCCTTGTTTGTACAAAGATTATGCCGCTTTATGAATGCCGGTTATGTACTATTTTTAAAGATCCACACACTCAACGGAGAAGCGTATTTATAAAACAGCCAGGTCCAGTGTGGGATTTTCTGTTGAATTGCGTATGAATGTGTCACTGTTTCATGTCTAAATGTCCTGTTAAATGAAAATTAATTATACCAAATCCATTGCAGATTAAATTAATATTCGTTCGGAAATCCGAGTCGATTTGAATTTGTTTTAAATGTGTGCTGTTTCCTTTTAGGGTTAAAATAATTAGTTTGACATTTTTATTTTGAGATTATATTCTTCCTAAATATTTTGCTTAATCTCACAGAAGTTTCTTTAATTGGTAATTGTCGCATAGGTTTGTGTAAACTTTCTTTTTCATCGAGGAATTAAAATACAACAGCGAAACTTTAAGTTAAATTAAAAATTCGTCGGCATGGTTCTCAGAGTTTCTAACTCTTGCTCTGTTGTTGCAAGGAATCAGACGGTCCCTTATTCCACCCATTGGTTTTTTATAGATCGTCATCGGGATTCTGTTTTCCACAATTGTTTCCGAGTGCCTTTATAATTTCATTTGACAGTTTTTATTGCATTGATATCTGTTATTGCCAGTTCTTATGCTATCCTCTTATCGCTACAAGGAAACGTATTATATTAAGAATTTTGCATGATGATGTATTTGAGCGTTGTGTTCTGGGCTTGCGTAGTAATGAAGACAAAATGTTACACAGATTTTTTGTTCTGTGGAGACGGACATTAGTAGGTGTAGCCGTTTCGGGATACGATCCCGATATTACTAAAAACAGCAAGGACCCTCTATTACGCCTAGTTAGTTCGTTCAGTTGCGGGAATGAACACGGGAATTCCTTTTTGTAAGCTTTTTACTGTATTATTATTAAATGCACTTTTCATAATAGCACGCGTTCGGTGTCAGCTCTGATGGATTACTCTGTGAGGATGTGAAGTCCCCGACCTGACACTGAACTTTCTCTTGTAGTTTGTGCTGGTCGTATTATCTGTTGAACAAATAATTCTGGCTATTAAGGTGGCGATAATACTGGTTTTAGGTTCAACCGTCGTGCCAAATTCATCTCATATTTTTGCTAATGTGCTTGAGTTTTACCAACAGTACTTGTGGAATTAATGTCGGGAAAATCACTGATAAGGTTAAAATATACGTTAATACTCGCGTATGCCAAATTTCTCAAGACATGGTATAGTTTTATTGGGGAATGGTAGGATAAAGTTGAATCCGTGTTGAACTGAAAGCAGTCTTAGTCTTTGTTAAGGTTTTAACGAGACGGGACCGAGGAATACCGTTGGTACTCAGGGACTGGGTTTGATCAGTGGACTCTAGAAATGTGAGTAGGACGAATTTGGCACTGTGCTCACCCTGCAAGGTGACAGGTTCTAATCCGTGGTAACTAATCTTACTCACAATACGAAGAGTTACAAAAAAAATATTAAACACGTTCAAAATATTGTGATGAAATTCTTTCGCCAGTGAGACCGATATTTTTAAGGGCAGTGATGTAGACATGCGTTTCTTTTTTGACGTAAATACATCTATAAGGAAGGGTCATTCGGCAAAAAAGTGGAACGAAAAAGTGTAACCTGGTTACCTAGGGAACGTCGTGTTTACTCGGCATTGTTGTTACCTAGGAAACGTCTTCTGTTTACTTAGCATTGTTATTACCTATAAAACATTACATTACCTTACATTACATTCAGTTACCACAGACCCATCTTAAGCGTAACTAATTCAAATTAAATAAGCAATGTCTTAATCAAACTTTACTCAATTGTAAAGCGGGTATAAAGGAAATATTTAGAATAAAGCCAATATATAAACTTCCTTTCCGTATAGACGTATTTACGTCAAATTCTCCGGAACCGTGGTTCCACTATCACTTTTTGTAGGCCTGTTAGCAAGAATTGTTTAATAGATTAATTATAATTTCACTTCTTTACAAATGTATTTTAAGCAACACGTGATACAACTTATACATAACCGGTCGCTACGTGGCAGCTCCCTGAACTTGCAAGGCGTCTGACTCAGGGACATTCACTGTTGATGTATACGACTTACAGAAATGTAAGAGAGGAAGATGTGGAAATGGTATTATAAATGTTATTATTTAAATCATGTAATGATGAATTGGAAGAGGGATTGGTTTCAGAATGTTTGTTGAATTGAAGAATGTGCATTTTCAACAAGAACAACAAGTGATGGTATCTCACAAAGTACGGAATTTTGATAAGCCTATCGTTAAAGTTTAAAAATTAGAATACAGAAAGAAACATTGAATAGTTCTAAGGAATGCATCCTATTGTGTACTGAATGTTGGGTTGACAGTCCGTCTACGCAACGATTCTTGATTATAGTTTCAGTGTTTATTATGAATCCTTTACATGTTTCGACCGTAATTGGTCATCTTCATGTGCTTTTCTTTAAGTGTTCGAAACTATTTCAAGAAATAAATTACATTTGTCTATCTATATCTATGGAATAAACGTTAACAGCATGATTAAGTATGAACTGGTCCTCATTTAGTAAAACAAATGTAGGAGTGTAGGTCCACTAGAGTTTTGATCTTATACGCGCAACAAACTCATGTTCGCGACGTTGCATTACGGTCTTGACACCGATGGTTGAGTTGCAGTTAAACAGTGCGTCATCAAACGGAGCAGTAGCTGTGAACATGACGTGATGATGAGCGAGTGGAAAATGTCAACAAAATGGCGACGCTTCTATCACCCCCAGAGATAGAAGGTGAGATGACAGGGTGAAGGGAAGGGGAGACAGCCCCAGCATCCAACAGAGAAGGGTGATGCGGGGGACCAAAAATCCATAACACCCCACATCACAGTGTGGTCCCAGGCCAGCGCTGTGCCGGCGTCAGGAACAGAAGGGTATAAGTCACAGTTACGATAAAGTTCAATTTACTATCAGCTTTTATTGAATTGTGGACTTTACTGCACGCTGTTTTAATCATTGTAAAAGATACGACAGTACGAAAGTGAATCTCCATGATACGGGAGATGGATTTTCCAGCATTCTCTGTGGCGTTCCCACGTTAACTACATGGAAAAATATCATGCAGGATGAAGAGCCTTTTTTAAGTTCATTTAAGTCCGCCATGTTGTCATATCTAACACCTTGACCCTTATTTATAGTATCAGAGCCCGAAGTTCTGAAACGTTTGGAGGCATTAGGCACCTCTGAAACGTCGGTCAGTTTCCATGAGATCATGGCGCAACAGAGCAACATTCCGGAGACAGTAATCTTCGTACTCGTCATGTCAACAGTAAATCTCATTTAAAAACGTAATGACAGACATTTTTGACTAAAACAGCCACTATTAAGCCTGTGCATGTGTCCCATATAGAAAACTAGGGCTCGTTACGTACACGTCTTTCATTTTAATGAAACAGTAAACCGCGAGTGATTAGTCAATACCCGGATTAGATTCCGGATAAAGGATGGAATTTGTTTCGCTACTGCATCCAGAAAGACTCCACACAGCATTGTACTTGCTGCTTTGTAGTTTGTTATCATAGCTGTTGATATTGAAGTGTATCTTCTGTAATGGAAACAGTAGGCCATGCATTTAATTTCATTAATTTTGTCACACTAATGTTGTTTTGGTGAAAAGTAGTACAAATTGTGGTGTATAAGGTTTTATCTCTTGACGAAAATTCACATTACGAAACTTTGCTCATGCCAACATTTTTATGCAGCGCACACATTCCGCGACGTTTATCATCAGAATGCGAACTCGTTCACCCGATATCTTCCGAATCATTGGAATCTCGTGTGTCCCGAGAAAAAATGATGAACGCAAGAAAATTATTGATGCCCTAAACATGAAATTACGTTCCGGTAGCCAGCGGGACTAATAAGTGTTCTTTGGAGGTGTTGTTAAAGTGCTGCACATCCGTTTGGCTGCGACAGGGCACGCAGTATCCGGTTCCTGGGTAATAAGCCGTATTATTTTCTTTGTATAGAAACTCCTGCATTGTACTGTGGTAATTGTCGGCAGTGCCACAAAGCAAGAGCCAGGCGGTGGTCTGCTTCGGTCTCCAGCTATTTCTGGGTTTTCTTCACCGCTCCAGTAGTATACTTATGGAAGATTACTTTGTACCATCCACCGATCGTCGGCTATTTAAATTATTTCTGTAAATATTGATGACAGGGCTTTCGTGCTATCTGCCATCCATTTGTAACAATGTTCATTCAGAGATGTGCGTCGGTAGGTACAGAGTTACAACTAATTTATTATTTGAAAACGACTGTCCTGTAGATGTTTAGCGACGTTTCAGAGGCACTTACTACCTCCGTTATCGGGTATTTATCAGAGTAAACAGTAATTCATTATTTAAACAGCTTAAGCCAATTGATATTTGTAATGGAGACGCGTTGTGTTTTCTTTGAGGTACGGACTGGATTAGTAAATTTTATTTACATTAACTTAGGCTTGAAAATCGTGTGATTTTTTTCTGTTGTATGCGTTTTATAGCTCCGGTTGAAAAGATTATAATTTGTTAGTACAGCAGAATCACTGGTAAATTCTTTGAGATCTAATCAGTAAGCTAAGATAGACCTATAAATTATTGAAAACTATAGTCAGTCCTGTAGATTTACTGTCGCCGACAGTGTCATCAAGGACAATTGGCTGAATTTAAAAGACGAAACGAGAAATGCTTATATGTTTCAAATTCGATCCCGAATTTTGACCATAGTTACGTCAGTGAATTTTATTTGTTTCATATTAGACAGCCGTATCAACCTAGTGTCCCCCTACGCGTAAGTACGTAGAACTGTTATTTTAATTTATTTCTTATAATACTAATGTGACATGTTTCACCTATATGAAGTGCCATTATATTAGTAGTGATACATTGTGTTCCATCCTCTGTCGCGTTGGCTCTGTTTTATGAAACATTACATCCCATTTTTCTATACCTGCTTACCACAAGATGTGACCACACCCTTTACAGTGCCGTTCCGACCTTGCAAAGGAAAACTGCGTAATATCTCAGGCATTGTTGATGTGGGGATCTCATAAACACGAGTTACATTCTCTGTGCGTTGAACTTACACACTCCGTAGGTTCAGGCCTCTACCTGCTCTCCAGCCTCGCGACGGCAGAAACAAACTGAATGATTTGTTGTAGAAGTGGAGACCTCCCATAGTAACGCTTGTGAGGTCTGTTGTGTGTAGACTGAGTTGTACAGCTACGCAGGTGGTTGCTTCAACAGAATTAGCAGTAGAGCGACTAGTTATGACATGACATGGATTGACATGCACAGAAACTCAACCAACCGTGCAAATACAATTCAAACCGTCCGACAGCCCTTGATGTTTCTTCCACCGGGGGGTCTCCACCCCCATTATGATTAATAATACTGTATAACGTACAGTGTATGTAAGGTTCAAGATTGCCTGCATCTCCCATTCTTTTCTTGTGATTCACTCACAATTGTTGATTTGTTTGTTGTTATGTGCCATGAAGTGGAGATCGGCGGGTCCTTTGTTGTAGTTTTTTGCTGCACAAGGTTCTTTCTGATAGGTACAGTAAGTAGTTGGGTGGGTTTATACACTACCTTTGTTGATTTGTTTGCAAATGTTTAGTGCTTCGTCTTGATCTGTTGGTACTTCTTCATATCCCTCTGTTCGCACGCATTCCGATTGCCATTGTCGACCTCCTTGTAAGGTAGAATGATAGTCGTTCGCCTAGATTTTCGTGGTATTTGATGAAGTACCTCTCATCTGTGAATGGGATAGCATTTGTTTAACATTCTGGACGTGTTTTATGTCTTCTTTCCTTGTTTTTCCCACACCTTGAGCTGTAACAAATAGAATGGAATTTGGAATGATGACTCGTCACAAAATTCTGAGAGTTGTGTAACAAGTAGCAGCTGCGTCCGATCTGCCAGTAACGAATACCTCGCGAACCTACGTGAATGTTTAGGCGTCTGGCGTGTTGGTGACGCCGTCCTCAAAATACTCTGTTTTTTGCGTTGGCTGTACGTATGTCTTCGGGTCACTTATTTTATTACCTTTGGTAGTGGCAATGATTTGAATTGGAAATGTGTGAATCTTAAAGATAGTTGTCTTCTGAGATGTTTCGCCGTGTAGTCTGGTAGAAGTTTGCCGATGTTTCAGAGGTGCTTGCTGCCTACATCATCAGAGTGATTTCACATTGTACTCCAAACAGCACACTTTTCAATCTTGTTATTTTGTAACATGTGATCTTTTGTATTGATTGTAGTCACCTGAACCTGGCGCCCCCCTAGTGTAAGGGGCTCCTACTCTCATCGAGTGACCTGGCGTTGCCATAGAAACCAGCGTAACCCCGGGAACTGTTTCATTTTTATCCCTTCTGATTTCTATGACATTGTGTCTTTTTATATCACCATTTCTTGTTTTTATTCAGGTAATAATGGTGTGATTTACAAACGTATTCTCCAGCAATATCGAAGAGCGTATTTAACGTATTGATGCAGTAGTTTTGGAAGATAAAATTTATAATTTTAGAATACAATAAATACGTCTGCTCGTTCTTAAAACAGCTTCAAATGAAAGGGTCGTAATGAAAGACCTTCCTCCAACACATGTGGCCTACTTTATAAAACACTAATAGTTGGCTACGTCTGTTTGTGTGTGAAATTACGTAATGCTGTGGTGATAGGAGCACTTTTTAGTTGTTAGTATGATGACTAATTGAACAGCCGTTTCAGCGAAGTATGTCTAGTTTTGTATGGTAACTAGTTATAAACATATTTACATGTCCTGTACATTTTGTCAAGTCAATTAAACATTTAAAACATGGCAACAGTAGAAGCCTTTGAGTATGTGGCTGAATTGTTTTATTTAGTGGAAGCCTATACTGTTGAAAGTTGTTGTTATTATTATTATTACCATTGTAATTATCCTTGTAAGTTCGACTTTGCTTTTTTGTGTAATTAATATTTGACAGATAGGCGTCATAAGTTGTTCTTGGAACTTGCCTTCAAACTTATCTTCGCGGTAGCTTTGTCAGATGACCAGTGCTGCAGTAGTCTGAGGACTTCAAAGATGGTTGCCATTAGTGTAGGGAAGTCTTAGTGTTCCATTTGCTGACCTGATACGCCTATGGGCACTTGAGCGTCTCTTGATATGATCAATTTGCTTTCTCGGCCTGCTTGAGAGTGCTGTTTCTCTGTATATGGTTCAGGACCTGCAGCCATTTTATTCTGCTGTGACGCAGTTGTAGGGAAGTTGTGCTGTTCCTAATGTCATTACGTCTCTTTGGAATTCTAGTAATGAAATTTCCCGTCAGTTGCTATGGTGAGCTACCGTGCGGACCTTTGCAAAGGAGATAACTTGATTTTGTATAAATTTGCATTTTGGTCAGTTGTATATAGCGGAATACTAGAGGTAGGGAGGGCGGTCACTGTATCCAGTGAGCACAAGAGTGGCTTAATCTGGCTGTAAGTAAAACATACCTTTTTTTTATCACACCGTGTCATAAGTACTGAGCAGCGTTCCTGACTTACCGATCATCATGCATGACTGTCAGTCGATTAATATTTTAACCATTTTGTACAATTAATCGACCTGCTGATCCATAAATAAATTAGTTAAATGTAACATGTTTTGTCACGAAATGTAGCAACTTATTTACCATTACAGGCCGAATTGACCTAACCTTTTGTCGTATACAGTGCTCTCCACGAAACTCGATACGAAAGTCATGCGATTGGACGTCGTCCTGATGATGATGCGTTTCAAGTCCGTTCCATCAAAATGCCGGCTGCGCAGTGAGTTCCTTAACCCAATAAAGCGTAGCGGTACGGATCTGTCCAACTTGCTTGACATTCTTTAAGTCTACACTTTTTTGTGTTTCGTTAATTCGCAGTGTATTAGCTTTCATTTTTTAATAAACTGATCTGGTGCTAATCGGTATACCCGTTCCCGAGGTATTTATATTTAAACACATAAACCCACAATTTAAACTTTACATCCAAGGCTTTTTAGGCGAGTTGCGGCTTTGAGGTTTATACATAGTATTTACGTTCCGTACGAAGCACTTGACTAGGGTTCCCTTTCTTCAGAATTTAAAAATAGGAGACGGTCTTCGTCTGCATGGGTTTATTTTTCGATACTGTTGAAGAGTCTGAAGTGGGATGATGCAAATATGTATGTATCAAGATAAGTTTTTTCGTTGAAACTTACTTGTACGGTAGCTGGATTGTCTACCTGCTTTTCAAGTTACGCTTGTGTTTTGCAGCACGAAGGAGTAAATGATAATTGTTTTCCAAGATCACTGCTCTGTTAGATCAAGTATACGTACTTTAGATTTGATTTATATTTTACGCTACTTGTAATTTTTATCCCAAGATTTCCATGTATTTGATGAACTGAATACTTTCGTTCGGAATCAAAGAGGAGCTAAGAATTGTTTTCTGGTGAACAACGTTAAATTTATTTACGAAATACTTGACATTTATATTTCTATTCCATGAAGTATGACCTTTCGGTATTACGTTCAGGGATATAAAGTGAACAGATCTGCCGTAATTAGTAGGCCCACGCTGTATAAAATGCTTTTTGTTCCAGACCACTTGTTGGGGAAATTGTTCCTAGAAATGATACGTCAAATTGTGCACACACGCCAGGTGCTGCAGCTACTAGCTGTTTCTGCCAACAGGTTAATGTCACTTTGAAATATATGTCTTGACGCCTTTGAAGTGTAATATATACCTGCCTGTATACATATACAAACGTGAGTGTGTAGGCTGTGTGTCTCGAGTGAATATTGACAGAAGCTCTTTATTTCGTTCTTTTTAACTACCGCTGTGAATATAATTGATGACTATTTTGATAAATTCTGTATGTGAATTTGAACAAAGTGCAAAGTAAACTGCGTGAGCGAAGTTAATGAAATGACGAGTTGCAAGCTGAACGACTAGGTTCGATTTCTGATAGGCTGTTTTTCCCCGTTCGGAGTCCCTTACTGTTTTCCATGGCGTGGCTTCTGTCGATAATTTAAGTGCAGATGCTTCCGGAGCAGTTCCAACCGACTTGTGAGCTTTATTACTTCGTTGGAGTGATGCTGTTTTTCTGTGGAAATGCGGCCAGACGTTTTCTATTATAGTAAAGAAATGTTCATAATTCGCTCCTTCTTAAATTATTGATACTTGTTTAATGGCGTTAATAATGCATTTAAGTAAGCAAAAAAGAAAATATTTTTATAAACAATGACATTTCACATTTCAGAATAAATTCCGTTGAACATTATTTCTCCAAGTAAGCTCTTTTTACTGGTAAAAGAACGAACGTTTCTATGACGACAGATAGCTGACTGTTGCACTTTCATCCGAAGCGTGATGTTTTGTGATCAATTAGAATGCAAAGCCTTCTCTGCATGCTTATGAAACACGATACTTGCATTACTCTCGCCTTCCCTGCGTGGAGTAGGGGCTTTCCGCTGCAAACTGATTCCTCTTAAGAGCACTCAGGACGAACGCTCTGGTTTATTTATGCTTGTAAATAATTGATTTTAGCTTATTGCAGCTGACCTCGATCCAAGGACCACGTATCATATGGTCTCTAGCGAGAAGTGTAACTTACTAGTAGAAGTTGCAATGGCTTTTGGGTCGATTCTCCTTTATTTCCTTGTCGCGATGGTGTTCACTCTGGGGGCTGCAATTCGATCTCTTCACAGCAACAACGGCACAAAACGTAACCACGGAACTGGCAGTAGACGTATTATTATTTTTATACATATTTTGTAATAAATAGTTGTTAATTCTCAAGGTAGCCTGCATTTCAGATGTTTCAGTCTGGCTCATCCTTCTAGTTACCTGGGGCTTGTTATAATTACTTTCTTAGACTGTTTAACAGTTTTTATTATAAATAAGTTATTCTGCATTAAAGAAGAAGATCAAAGCTAATGAACATAGGCGTGTATGCTACGGAACACGGTAATGAACATTCGGGCGTCATAAAACACGAAGACTGAGGGACAGTCAGTTTTTCATGGAAGGCTGTACTTCGTTTATACACGGTGACGCTGCGTGCGTTCATAATTTTTAGATACATTAGTCGACCGCAGTAGTGTGAATTGAAAGGCGAGTGTTTGCCATTACTGAGGAAGACAGTAACAAAGTTAAAAATAACACCCGTTAGATGTCCATCAAGATTTATGTAATGATTCATAAAATTTTCGATTACACGAAGTTACGTGGTCGGTGATATGGCATTAATTTCTTCTGGGCTGTCGATGACCACTTCAAGGACTATCCTTGAACACCGAATAATTTCCCGCTATGGAGACATTTCTTGGCAACACCCCGTTCGTCTGATCTGTTGGCTTGTGATTTATTTTTACGAGGCTACTTGAAAAAAGAAAATTGTCTCAATCAAGCCCGATAGATATAATTAGTCTCAAACAGAGAAATCTTAAGTCGTTGATTTGTTGGTTGGATTTATTTGGTTTCGTTGGATTGGATTCGATTACTTGTTTCGCTGGTTGCTTAGGTTGATCTGGCTGGTCGGTTGGTTGGTGTACATTAATCTTCCACGGGCACGGACAGAAGTGACGTCATAATCTGAGCTGTGTGTTGAGCGGTTGCTGCCGGCACACCGCTTGTCCATTATTAATTGCCGGTCGATGTGATGGACCCGCTTCGAGTGTAACTCCCCGCCTACGGGGACGCGCGTATCACGTTTGATCAATATTCAGTACAGTTCAGTTCAGTTCAGTTGCAATCACTACGTTCTCGCTGTGAACCGCTGTAATTAGGCCCATCGTCACAGCTTTCCCAAATGCTCACATCCCAGCGACTTCGGACTGGTTGGGATTCTAAATTTTATCCCGAATTCAACGTCAACTTTGTATGCCAAGAATATAAGGCGATTGCCCTGATGATGGAGGCAAGCAAGGACCTTTTAAAGGTCGGTAACCCTCTACGAGACTACACGGCGCAACAACCTAGAAGACAGCCATTTTTGCTTTAATCTTGACACTTTTCCTCGCCATATAAGGAAGCCATCATTCAAAGAGCACGCAGTTGGTTGTCTCAGCTGTAGTACGTCTGAGTCGTATTGTTTCTGGTATCCTGTTCCGATCTCGGCCAGAACGGGGGCAGCCATGCTGATTTTTTTTTTAATTCTTAGTCATTCTTGGTGATTGGGGGATAATTACGTCACGAGGCAGAATCCGCTGTCCTTTATAATTCGCAGTACCAAGTGATTCTCTAATCTCTCTCGACACTACACAACTTAGGTACTTGTAAGATTTGAGGTTTTCACAGCGGTGAGTATGAAGATTTCTGTCTTCTGGGTTGTTGCGCTGAAACGTTGGTAAACATCGACCAGACTACACAGCGCAACAACCCAGAAGACAGAAATCTTCATACTAAGAATCGCCCTGATGACGGAGGCAGTATGACCTCCGAAACGTTGGTAAACATCGACCAGACTACACAGCGTAACAACCCAGAAGACAGAAATCTTCATACTAAGAATCGCCCTGATGACGGAGGCAGTATGACCTCTGAAACGTTGGTAAACATCTACCAGACTACACAGCGCAACAACCCAGAAGACAGAAATCTTCAACTTGGATATTTGATATGACATCATTAAACAACCTGCGAAATGACTAAACATTGCCTGTGTCCGTTGAATTATATTTTTTGGCAATGTTGTAACGGTGTGAAGTCAATTTCTCCATAGCATTGAACACAATTAAAGCATCAATAGTATCAAGAATGGAAAGGCGTGCTCCATTGCTGGAGCTCATACATTTCCCAAATGCATCCTTTGAGGTATTATATTACAGCGTTGGTATTATTATTAATTTATTTCAGATACATATCTTTTATTCTGAAATTTTTACACTGCAAACGAAGCAAAAGGGAAATTACTTTCCCTTTTGCTTCGTTAAATACCACATAGAGAATGTTTATAATAAAACTTTTACAATGAAATTAGGTCTGTATACTGTATCGTATCACAACTTTTTTGTGCAGTGAGTCTCTGAGAGAGAATCTATAAACTTCAATTTGAGATATATGTTAAGTCGGCATGAAATTTCCCCTACAAGTGTTAGCGTTGATTCCGTTATCAAGTCTTGTCGGAAACCATCAAGAACCTTCTGAGATGAAATGTGCTGACATACAGTCAGAAATGATCTTATAAGTATCCATTCATTTTATGCCCTGGATGCAAGGAATGTGTAGTAATGGGTCGGGCTATTTTCACCGATTTGGTGGTGGAGACACTCCAAGCATGTGAAGATGAAATTCATACATAAAGTTGGTTTGTCTATGCTTCTGGTTAAATATAAAAGACAAAATATACAAGGAAAGTTCTCTTTATATCCTGTGTACCGTAAATTGGAAACACTCACAGAGAGTCTGCTTCATCCAGAACTAAGGAACTGTTCTGAAGTGACGTAACGCCCAAAATGTGTATATCAAATGCTAGACAGTGGGCACTGTCCAGTGTAATATTCTTCACCTATTACCACAAACGTTTAGATTGATTTATGTATTATTTGTTAGTTAATTTATTTATATATGCATTATGGTTTATTGAATGACACTGTTAGGTCATGCTGTAAGTTACTTCATCGAATGGTGGGATGATCAGTGAATAATGAATTGGTAGGAATATGAGAGGAAGCAGTAAGATGGCGGTGGGTAAGTCGCGATGTGGCGCGGAGTCGGACTCCGACTGACGGCCTCGGGGCGCATGACATCCGGGAGGCTGTTTGCTAGAATAGGGGTTCTTCTGAAAGTGACAAGTGTTTATTGCGTACTAAAACTTCAAATAGTTTTTATATGCTTACTACATATGCAGGCTGTAACTATGGTAGACAGAATACAGTTATTGATCACTTCTACGGAAGTCTGTTGATGAACCGAAGAAAAAAGTCTCTGTATTCGACGCTTCTATGGAACAAGCTTTTTGTTCCGATTTCATTACCGTTTTTACACCTTAAAAACTTTCGAGCGAAACTGAATTAAAACCAACGTTGAAACTGACGATCAATGTTAAACAAGCTTAGAATGTTGTTAAGTTTGTCGAAGTTTTTCTTAAAATAGACCACGGCCGGTTTCACCCCACATCCATTCTGATTTGTCAGTCGCAATTTTCTTACCGCATCGTAGTGAATGCTGTATAACCTATGATGTTATGAAATAACCGAATAATGAAATAAATGTGGGCGTTGCAAAACTTTGGTCCACGTAACACCATTTAGTAATAATCGAATAATTAAAAAAAATGTGAATGCTATTTGTTCGTTTGTATTGAATGGTCTGTTATGTGTTTTGTTAAGGACACTGTAATTTTTACCAACACTAATACAAAGGCAAATGAGAGTTTTCTGTTATTCGATTGTGTTTGCATCTGTTAACATGACGCGTATCCGTCGTTGGTTTGTTAGAAACACGAGGATTCCATGTAACCAATTTGCACTCTAAGCATTTGCCTTTATTTTCTGTACATCGGTGTTCTACAATTCTCTGAGCGTGTGAAGAGGATGCAGTTATAGTTAGCATTTTAGTTTCATATTTAATATTTTCTGCGATGATAATTTAAAACACCCAGCGGCCTTGAAATTGTCGTTTGGTATTTTCTATGCTGTAGCGTGAAGGAACAACGTCTTATGTGCCCTCATATACCCGTCTGTGTGTCGTGTTTTCTCAGGAAAAACAAACATTCCGGAAAAATTAATCCCGTGGATCGCACTTTGATCAGGATAAATCCAAACTGCAGAGAAAATACTGCATTTGTTACTAACACTGTAACAAGCCAGGAATCAATGCAATTTTAAATAAAGAACCATCTGCTGCTAATGTGACGTCTCATATACACGTCACACGTGTGGAATTATTTCGTTGAAGTGATGCTTGAAAAAGCTACTATGATTATGTTTTTATGGGCACGCGAGAAATTTTTCTGAATATAAATCCTGTACTTTTATGTATTTTAAACACTTTATTGATATTTTACATTCTTGCATGTCCTAAATGACTTGTTTCCTAAACCTTCAGTCTTACCGGATTAAATGCATATTCTTGGAGTAAAGATGAACTTGTAAGTGATTTAGAAACCCCGACCATAGCTACTGAAGTGACTTGACAATCTTTGGGGCTCCTAGTGCCTATAGAATAATTGACCCTTATTATAAGTGAGGATGTGCTTCTTAATCCCGCCCGTTGCTTAGTGTAATAATGTTTCAAAGCTTATTTTCGGTAAAGAAATAAGTTCTGTTCATAAAAGGTGAAGCTACATCCACCTGTCCTGCATTTCCTACTTTCGGCTTGATTTTAAAATGAAACAAATGTTTGGTTTTGTAGAAGTACGAAACTTAGTTTTTCGCCCAAAGGGAAGAACTTAGATTCAAGATGTTCAGTGAAACGAAGCTCGTGGAGGCTGGAGAAAGTGTATGATCAGTAGCTTTATAATTTGCATTTTTGTAAATTATAGTTATTATACCAAGGAGGATAAAATGGGCTGTTAATGTAATAACGCATGGGAGACATGAGAAGTCTCTACAACATTTTGGTTGGAAAACAGTGAGTCTGCGTGGGAAGTATAAGCGTGGATGGGAGGATAATATTAAAGTGAATCTTAACAAATACGGTTTGAGGATGTGAACTGCAGCGTCGTGTTGTATGGCATCCCGATGATCGTCTTCGATCGATTTAACTTCTTGTGTTGGCGTCGTCGCGATGGGCTCTGCGACGCTTGTCATCAGTCGGTGTTGTGACGTCAGGCGTGCATACACACATACGCAAAGGCCTACTTCATGCTAATAGAGCTGTATAATTTAGTTTACCTGTCTAGAATACTATCGTTAACTGTTTGTTAAATTCGTGACGGTGGAAAACCCGTGGCTTAGCTCTATAACATTGTCCCACTTTTGCACTGATTACATGTATACTTCGCCGGGGTTTTTTTTCATGCTCAGCCTTGAAAGAGAACAGAATTTTAAAAATTTAGCTTCGTTATAATGACACGTAGTTATGGAGTTTGAGAGAAAAACTCTTTGCTTTCAGTGCCACCTCTTGACTTCGAATTTTTTATCTGGGTTTATGTAGAGGTTTATTTAATTAAAGTTGTGTGTGACAAGTATGTGGATTTTCGAACTATTTTCACCCCATCTTGTGTATCTTTTTACTACAACTATTATCGCCATGAACATATAAGAATGCACACGAAACAGCTCTTATATCCACCTTCTTGCAATATCGTTGAATGTTTATGTTGTACTTTTAATCGCAAAAATCTTCCGAGATGGATGAAAACAATGCTTAAATAGTGGATTGAAAGCCGCGTGAGATTCGAGAGAATGAGGGACTCGTGTAATTAAAAAAGTACCCCCACCCTTCACGGAACCATCCATGCAAATTATGATGCAGGGTGTTTCTTTTAAACTCTTTTTATAATATTGTTAAACAGTCTGTCAAAAGCTGCGTCTGTTGAAATATGGTCTGGTAGGAGTTTACCGCCGTTTCAGAGGTTCTTGCTTGCTCCATCATCAGGGCGTCAAGTCATGAGAACAATCTTACCGATGCACAAAACTTTTAGTATGGTATCCCAAGGCTCATTCACCGACATTTACACAATACCGCGAAAATAATAATATTAATTTAAATCATATTTTTACATTTTTCTATTTACCTTTGAATTTTTACAACATGTACCAGGCTGAAAAGGAAATCCGTTGATATGCTACTCCTGACTGAAGCCTCGTTTATGATATAAATCGGGTAGTTTGTTGTTCGCATTTCGTCCATTAGCTCACAGCTTACACTGGTTGCAGAAAGATGTTTCCTTTGTAAAGTAGTTGTTAAAGCGATTCACACGATGAGATCGATAAGGTTGTGCGTGGTGGATATTAAAGTTTCTCTGAATGTTGACCGTTTTTAATAACTTGTGATCATATTGAATTTTTTTTCGGATTCTCCCTACTTATTGCTATTACAGAACGTACGTGTTTTGCCGATGAATTCTGTCGAGCATGAGATTTTGAAAGGTTTGTAGGCTTGTAAGTGGTAAGTTATGAGTTTTAATGTATCTAATAGAGACAGCTACTGACAACCACGTTACATTACGATGCGGGTATCTCATATCCTGCTCGGCATGTCTCTTCATCGGTTCATCTGCAAATATAATACACCGTATTTTATGCGAAAATATTTTGATTACGGTCGCCCTGATTATGAAGGCTTTAATCATCTCTGAAACGTCGGTAAACATTTACCAGACTACACGACACAACAACCCAGAAGACAGTCATCTTCAGACTCGCCTCACAACTTCGTCGTAAGAATCACTTAATACCACTAGGCAAACTTCAGAAGCAGAGGACGTGATACTTTTTGAACAAAGAACCAGATAGCAGTGGAAATGTAAATTCTGGCCTGAGATTGCTGTAACCTGTATCTCAGCGACCAGATGAACCCATTCCGAGTCCCTTGGTGCAGCTAAATCTGTCCATTTTCTACTACATGAGATTTGTGCTACATGAAATAGCATGCATCCAATTAAAAGCCCTTGAGCTGGGGACACTGTATAGCGGCTTGTATGCAGCTTTATGATAATTTCCCTGACTGATACGTCCCATAGAGCCGGGGCTTGATCTGGACCGAATTAACCGCTTGAGTCGTCATGTCGCTCTTACCGTAAACTTATCAACCCCCTCCAGCACATTACACCGCACTCCTACCCGGACTCACTCACAGAACTCACCCTCTGTGCGATCCCTTATGGAATTCTCGTGAGTGATTATCATAGGGCTGGATCGTGTAACTAGATTTCTGGCTAGAATGGGGAAGCTTCATCCCTCAAGGAAAGCGAAAGGATGAAACCCCCAGCGGGCGGCTTCCAACATATTAATTTGCCCACCCAGGGCTTGGACGGTCGAGTGGTAGGTCCCACTATAAAGAGATATAGGGGTGGTAGCTACCCTTAGCTTTGTCGTTGTTGAAGTGGAGGTCTCTAACTTAGGGTAGGTTATTCATCCCCCACCTTGAATCTCTTATATATCTCTGCTGTGTTCGGTAGTGCGGTGTGTTAAGGGGTTGTGGGGTGGTGGGGGAACATGCCCATCCATCCGTTTTAATATGCAGGGGTTGGTTGTAGTCTGTTCATCCCCCTTGACATCTCCGCACAGTTCGCAGCATGAGTTGTGCACCACGAGTTGCTGAGTCAACTCCGTACAACTATTTAAAGCAAATTAGAACAAGGATGGGAAAGGCACGCATTGAAACATACTTGGTGCACGCGTTACTATGGGAACCGTTGACTGGGAGCGGCTGGAGCCTGATGCTGGCCGTTTTCGTTATGTTTAGAATGCTTGGAAGTTCGCCATGTGAGGGTAATATTGAAATGGGTGAGCTGAATTCATGTAACTGGATAAAATATTGGTACATTACATAAAAATTCTGAGATTTATGATGTTTATTAACTAAATGCAATAAAAATATATCCAGTTGGATAACATTTTAGATTCTCCCGGCGGTGAGTCCTAAGATGGCTGTCTTCTGGGTTGTTGCGCCGTGTAGTCTGGTAGACGTTTACCGACAGTTCAGAGGAATCTGGTCTGATGATGGCGGCAGCAAGAACTCAGAAGCGATGGAAAACTTCTATCAGGCTACGCGACGCGACAACCCAGAAGTCAGCCATCTTAATTTCCAAATCTGTACACCTGTATTGCTGTGAGCTTTGTAAAAATAGTTTTGTATATGCAGTGAACATGGGTCGACAAATATTTGCTCATTTCATAAGTAAGAAGATTTCTACTCGCTGGACATTTCTTCAAAAAGAGAAACCGCCATGAATGATTGTTGCCTTCAAACATCTGGTAACAACCGATGAGGTAGCTCATTACGATGTGCAGGTAGCTCTTTCATCTCAGTTTTTTTATATCTGTGTCCTGCAACGCCTAAATATTATTTTTCCGAAATTCTGCGGCGATAATCGCCTTGACGTTAGCTAGCATCAAATCCTGTCACGTAGTGCAACAGTAATCAAAATAAATCGAACATGGAATTTTAAAATTGGAAATTCGTTGTGTAATTCAGTGTGCTGTAACAGTACTGGTCTTGTATTTCAAGTTGATTGCTTTCATTAGGCCTACACGCAGAAAATAATGCAAGGGCTCAGGTTTATAAACTTGTCTCTTGTAGGTTAGATTTCTAATCGGTCTCGACTTTTTTATATAATCGGGTGTAACGGAGATGTGTATACGTTTTTATATCATTACCGTGCACATATACAACACGCGCGCTTCCATGACGGAATTGGAGCTTGCTTTTATTTAAAGACCCATTTTTTCCCCTTCTGTCTATCTATCTCTTCGTTTTATTCCCCGAATGTAAAATGGAAGGGGATGCGGGTCGCTTACCCATAGTGATCATCACTGAAGCGGCAGGAAAAAAGAGCGATTTTTTTAAAAATGAGATAGAAGCTTCTTGCGTTTGACCAATCACAGACGTGGGTGTTAAATTCTGCATTCTGATTGGTAGTAGGGGGGTGTAATTCATCATCGTTGTCGTCATCCCTTTAATGTAATGCTGTGTTACTCCCCCTGTACGCGTACAGAGGGGTGAAAATAGCAGCAAGGGAGGTTTTATTTCATAGAACTCGTTTTTCTCTCTCTCGTCTTGTCGATAAATGAAAAATGCTTTTGTTCATTTTCCCTTCTTTGTCTGTCTCTCTCTCTCCCCCTGGTTCCTCACATTTTTATTTCCTCCCGTTGCTGTTGGTCGTCAGCCATTTTCGAAATGTGTTGTTGCTGGTACTTTTAATTTGAATTGTTATATTTCCGGGGTTTAAATTGAAAACATTCCAATACAAAATGTCCCCCCTTCCACCTGTTTTCTCTTCTCGTAGCTGTTATTGTCACGTTGCACGAGACTAAGATTTCCAACGAGAGATATTTGTGCTCTGTGGCCAGCTGTGCGAACAGAATGGAGTGTCTCTTCATTTGTAATGAAAACACGAGACTGACTGGAAAAAAAAGTTATTTTAATTTCTGAAAGTTTCACTTAAATTACTGCAGGTCATTTTCAGAATACCACTAACGCGAAATAAAAGTTCCTTTTTAATAGAAAACTTTCATTGTTTTTGTAGTTCGGGCATGGTACGAATTTATTTTGTTACATCCCACGCCGCGCTGTAGCTCACTTCTGCCGTTGCATCTTGAAGTTAACTCTTCTACTTTAGAATTTGGAATAACCAATCCGTCCATCATCATTCAGTGGACAGGACTTATTAGGAACTGCATCTAATCACCTCATCACCCGGAAAACCTTTTTATTTTGTTATGTTCTTACTGGTGTTTAGACTGTGCCGCAATACGGATGTGTCGGAGAAGTTGCCGCGCCAACACGGCGGAGGTGTCTCTCTCACCTGTTCGCGCTAAGTTCTAGAGAAAACAAACACTGTGAATACGTGAGGAACTGACGTGAAATATAAATTAATGTTTTTAACAGTTGTTGCACACTTGCCGCAAATGTAGATATGCATACATTAAAGGTTTCCTAGCGTACCTAATTCTTTCGCAAAACCTTACTGTCATAATTTGTACCATACCGATACATATAAGAAGTTATCATCAACTTAACGAGACCCAAGGAGTGTTTCATCTCCATTTAAATTTGTTTGGTCAAACTATCTTTCTATACGTCTTCCAACATTCATTTCTCGTCTCTCCATGACAATTTGTTTTTAATATGATCCGACTGTTCTGTAGTCTGAAATTCTATTAGTGATACAGTTAATCTTTATTTTCTCTCTGATATCTTACTACCCGTTTCATATCCAAGTGTAGTTCCCTCTTCTGATGCTAGAAAATAAATTTCACTAAATTCAATCCGTAATAATTTTTCGTACAATATTTGAAGGCAACATTACGATCTGCCACCGTCCAGATTTTGTTGAGAAGTTGCCGCTGTGAAACTGAGAGATAAAAATATGTTTTACGTCGTCGTGTTATTTTAACTTCCAAGCACAAGTTCCCAATCAAAAGATTGCTTTTTTTCGAAGGCCTCTCATCACAGCAGCATTAAAGGGCCGTGCCATTGCTTTGACCTCAGACTGTCGTATCGGAAATTGTGGAGTGTGCTGTCAACAATTTTGCTTTCGTAGGGTAGTCATTGGACGATTAATGTCTGCTCAAGGTTCCATTCTTTTGTAGTCTTAAGATTACTGCACAACGTAGGATATCTGTAAGTCGAATTTCTTTCTTTCAGCCCGCCTTAAAGACATCGTGGAGAAAGAAGCTGCTGAGAATGCTTTAAGACAGTCGGAGGAAGCAAAACGCCAACAGATGCAAGTAGATCAAGACAAAACTAAGAGGAAACAAGAAGCTCAAAGAGAGGAACAGATAGTACAACGGAGGAGGGTAACCGGCGAAGGTATGTGCAAATTTTGTGTATAATTGCTTTTAACCGGTAGTCCACGCACTGCTGTCGGCCCGCAAATTCTTGTTGGCGTTGCGTTGTATATTACCAGAGCTGAACAAAGATTGAGGCCTTGCGACCGGTTGATCACCCCGAGGAGTTCTACCAGATATCCGAATAGATTAATAAACCTCCCATGTGCGAGGAGGCCAAGGTCCTTCAAGGATTGTAGACCCAAAAGAATAAGAAGTACAAAATAACACCATTTATAACTAAACGCACTTCTTTATCTACTAAATAGTTTGTGTTCAATGTGCTATGTATGTGTATATTTTTTCGAATATTGTCTTACTAGGCAAGTAAAATATAATTAAATATTTCTTTTCTTCTTAATCTGACAGGAACGTTCTGGCAATTTAAAAATTGTTTTATGCCCTCGTCAAAATGTTTAATTATGTACGGGTAACTTTTATTTAAAACAACATTGAACGGGGGACAGTAGGCTTTCATTATTGTATCTAAAGAAATTAATAAACATCCAGTTTTGAAAATAATATCCAAGAATTGAAACACTGAAAACTAAAATGAAGCTGTGGGTCATGACAGTTGTTGGTCAGACGTAGGAACAGTCGTTTCATGGTTAGTGACGCAAACTGTGAGGCCAAGAATACCTTAACAGCGTTACAGTGGCAACGATTATAATAATTTATGCGTAACAGACACATGTAGTTGTAAAATTCGTCCTGTTGGTATGTGAGGTGATCGGGTTGGTTGAAAATTATTGTGCCGTTATGTTTGAGACGGATACTGTAGACCCATAAACACATGGCCACTTTGCAGTACGATGCGTGGTAGTACTGTAATCTAAATAATGCTTCGGTGATTGAAGCCTGTCTTTGTGCATTTTCGATGTTGTGAATTTGTTGTTGGTAGAGCCGCGTTTGATCGGTGGATAGAAATGGTTTAATAAATGCATGTCAGATGTTTATTTTCGGAATTTGCATGCCACGTGATACTATCATAGTGTGAACGCTGTAAAGTCATGTAAATAAACGAGACGTTTCAAATTAATTGACTGCTGTAGCCTAAAACAATTTCAATTATTGCGCCACATGTAATGAACTACTATATTCATAGGAACTCTCAATTTTCGTCACACGGTGAGAACAGTATTAATATTTTCATTTTGAATGGCAACACCTACGCAGAGTTTCGCTTAAACATAGCAGAACCATCGAATTAGAGCAGGCTTAATATATTCGAATTTTTTATGGCTTTACAATTCGTACTAAATTGTACGCCTTGGAATACGCGTTATTTTTAAACGTTCTTTGTTGACTTGCATGATTTGTCTTTATGTTCACCTGTTACAAACCAGTCTCCATACAGATTTTTCACTACACAGAGTCAGGAAACATTTTTGTTTGCATTTCACAACGTGAAAAACTACTTCAAATAAAACTAGCGGGTATTAATGAGTCGATGTTTTATGTCATGTGGCAGTGTTTTTATAGCGAGTCGTTTTGAGGAAATTGTTAAATAGGACCCATAATTAATTTAATGGAGCAGATTCATTCTTGAGTAGCTTACAGTCACTCTGCTTGCCAAGATACTCCCCACATTTATGAAACTCCAACGTTTATTACTATATTCACCGGATCCCGGCACCTGCCGTACCTGAGCCAGATGAATCCATTTCACAACATTTACTTAAGATACGTTTGATTATTATTCTAGTATTTACCGAGATATTCAAAGTGATTTCTTCCCGTCAGGTTTTTGAACAAAATTTTCTACGCATCTTAAGACCGAACTAATGTTGTATAGTGCGGTTAATAGGCCTGCTAAATTTTATCGAAATCTGTTGAGTATGGACGATTGAGGCAACAAGGACCTCTGAAACATCGGTAGACTCCTACCAGACTATAAGGCCCAACGACCCATAAGACAGCCATCATTTCGTTGGAATTACCTTGGAAGTCAGAAAGCCTCGTTTCTCGGGACGTTTACCTCACTAGGAGTTGAGTCATTACGTTAGTTGGAATAATCGTCTGCGGCATTAAGTTACTGCAGATAATCAATAGCGTTTATGTGTGAATTATTCAGGCGCATTTCAGACGGTTTGCGTTACGCAGACCCGGACGCCCTACTCCGCTGTTGTGTGCGGAGAAGTCTGCTTAGTTCAGGGCGTTGGATCTCAGTCCTCGTTCGCTTCTAATGCAGCGTTGCTTCCATTCCTACAGGTGTCGATGTAAGAGTTACTTACAACCAAATATCAGTTCCTGAATATTCTATTTCATTTAGCCTGGAATGTCAGCACAAATATACCTGTAAGATTTGAGGTTTTCACAGCGGTATGAAGATTTCTGTCTTCTGGGTTGTTGCGCTTTGTAGTCTGGTCGATGTTAACCAACGTTTCAGAGGTCATACTGCCTCCGTCATCAGGGCGATTCTTAGTATGAAGATTTCTGTCTTCTGGGTTGTTGCGCTGTGTAGTCTGGTCGATGTTTACCAACGTTTCGGAGGTCATACTGCCTCCTTCATCAGGGCGATTCTTAGTATGAAGATTTCTGTCTTCTGGGTTGTTGCGCTGTGTAGTCTGGTCGATGTTTACCAACGTTTCGGAGGTCATACTGCCTCCGTTATCTACCAGACCACACAGCGCAATAACCCAGAAGACAGAAATCTTCACAAATACACCTATTTATAAAATAAATTTACTTATGACTTAGCAACGTATTTCTACTGGAGCAACGAACGACTCGTTAGCGTCAGTTATTTTTAAGTCATTAAGTGCACAGTTTCTAGTCAAATGGAATATTTATATTAAATATAAATTTTAATCGGATTTCTTGTTATAGAATATTAGCTCACAGATTGACTTGCAAGACGTCATGACGACACTGTACACGCACATGACATGTAGAATCTTTGGACCTTTGGCCTGAAAGTTAATTTAAACGTAATTGTTATATCATGAACACTGGTTAGTATCCGAGCTGTATTTTGTGACATTATGAACAAGTTCCCTCTGATAGGGACCTGTTCATATGTTTCCTCGGCAAATGATCCAGAAGTGCCTTCTTCTGTGTGTAAATGATGATGAAAATGGAGTAATTGTTGGGATGCCACGGAGAAACCGGGGAAGCCCCGGAGGAAAACTCCGTGATACCTGGACCACGGCCTTGCCCAACACAAGTTATAAATCCGGGCACCACCGGGAATCGAACCCGGGACCCCAGGATTACAAGCCCAGCAAAAACACGATTTTTTTTTCTTTTTTCGTGGACAGTGCAGCCGATTTGAAAAATATAGCTAGGGCGTTTTAAGTAGTTACTAATGTAATAGTAGTTTTCGTGAATTTTATTTCAGATTGGGTTTCGGATTGTCTGTTGAGATTTTTTGCGTCCACCGACTTATAACACGTGGAGAAGGGGATGGCGTGTTTTAATGAGGAACACTGCACGCTTCTTGTTAGATGCTGTAACCCCTGAGGCTTAGCGTTAGGGCCCTGAGGCTGTATTAGCTATAGGACCACATAATTTTATTACACGAAGACTACAGAATATGAAGACGATAGTTACAGAGCATACTGCTTAAAACTGAAAGTTTAAAACTTATAATGAATGGATAGAAAGTGATACCAAATGCGGCTTAAAATAAGATTCCCAGTTGCCATCTTCAGGGTGAATATGTAGTGGGGCGAACTCTGGAAGGCGTCCAGAACTCGCCCCACTACACATTTACGATTTGCAGGTATGTCCCCATCTCATTTCACGCTGTAGCTCTGTAACAACCACATGTGAAGTGACATCGTTAAATAAATTAGTCATCAGGTCACAGTCGATTAAACATAATCGCGAAGTGTCGAGTATCGATTGTAGCACACAAGGATTCATAAGTATCGAGTTGTAGACAGAGGAATATTAAAAGAACGCGTGCAGACTGGAAGATAATGAGGTGGCAGGGTGAACAGACAGACAATTAGGCCTATCAGCTTTCTAAAGGAACCGATGATTATCCGTTTCTGGGAGGGGGAGAAATTGAAAAGAAAGCAGCATAGGGGTTGTCATCCGCACATTTAACGTCTGCCTATATATTTTCTTCTGAGTCCGTATTATTTCTCGCATGGTTCCCATGCTCATCTGTTTTTAAGTTTGCAGCTACGATATCCACTTTAACAAATTGTATGCCTATTGACTAATCTTAACTTATTTGAAACCTTCTGCAGCAAATATTTGGTTTCCTTTGTTGTTGTGATTTCTTAATGGTGTCGGAAGTAAAGTGATGTCCCTTAAGGAGTAGATTGTGTATGAATCAGACTGTGGGATAAGTGTGCTGTTTTGATGACTTCAACATCGAACCCGAAATTAGAGCGTAATTACGTTGTGATGATAGTGAATAATTAAAAGTCAGGCTATCCACACCCACAGCCGTTCAGTTTATATTAAGCAGAACTGGGAATAAAAAGCCAGTCATAAAAAAGACGTTGATTGATACATTACTTTAAAGGAAAAACCAAGACGGACTTAGATTAAATTACTTCCCTCTCTGAGTTTTAATAAATAATTCGCTTTATTTAAATGTTTCGACTAAAAGTCGCGGCAGAGTGGTTAGCACGTATTCGGAAAACCCTGGGTTCAAATCTCCCTAGCTTTGTAACACCGTACGAGCAAACGAAGGAAATGCGTGTGTCTGTATTTTTGCTAAGTGCGGCGAAGAAATCGACAGTGTCTTGATGCACATGTGTAAGTTTGTATCGTTGAAGTGTTTAGTTGTAGTTTCCGCTGCGTATGGTTGTAGGATTGCATTTCATCAGCGAAAACGACCATGAATAGCACAAAATTAAAACAGTGAATTCCATTGGAGTCTACCAGTCGTGAAAATGTTATTTTATTTTATTTGTAGTGTTCTGTCTGACGACAGGTCCATATATCATGAAAAGGATCCTCCCAACCTCTTCAGGTTGTCAGGGACCTGCTCATACATATATACATTCTTGGCAGAGATCAGAAGTGGTTTGCCATTGCCTTCTTCTGTGTGTGAGTGGAGTAATTGTTGGGATGCCACGGAGAAACCGGGGAAGCCCCCGGAGGAAAACTCCGTGTTGCCTAGACCAGATAAATTCGTGTTACTTGTAAAATTCGGAACCCGTTTCGCAATCGGGCTGCTTTGTATAAGGACCTAGTGCACTTTTCGTTCCGTTGCCTTAAGACGGTGAGTGATGTGAACGGTCTCATTCGTATCCGTTTGCATTGAATGCAGCGGATATCGAGGAGTTCGCATTCTATCGTAGGCGTATCATAACAATGTAAGTTTCTGAATTGTTAACTTTAATTATATATCATATATCTTTGTACTCTCAAAATCTAAAAAGTTAAGTTGCCGTATTCGCCCACTGTTGGCGCCACTTGCCAGCCTCTAGGCTAGATTCATCTCATTATAACTGAACATCACGGCATCCCCTCTCTGCCACCAGGTCCATCTCTCCCGTACACAAAGCTCTTATGTCATCCATGCTGAGAGCAACAGTGAATTATACGACCATTTTAAATTTGTGGGTTTTAAAATGCCTTTAACCTACTTCTCTCAATGTAGATGGAGATATCGGTTCATGACATTATTTATATGTGCCTTCTGGAGGCTTTTGAAGGAATTCACGAATTTTTATTAAACGTGGTATGAGTATAATGCCACGGGTCCACGCCAACCTTTGTAATTTTTAATTACCTTCGATCTGTAATACCAATATGGCGTCCGCGTTGTCTGTATTTTCATTCTCCGTCAGGTTAGGCTATTCTAACTTCAGTTTCTTCGCGGTTCTCTTCAGATTTTCGAGGCTGGTGCCGCTGTAGGCCTTATTCCTACTTTCAAATAAATGTCGAACTTCTCATTCAAAATAATTACCTAGTAATCGTTCATACGCATCTTACTAGCTTATTAAATGTTGTTTGACGTCAGCAGTTGAAATAAGATTAAGAATTAACTCAAGATTTGCATAGCTAGGAAATACAACGTATGCCATAAGAAATGTCGAGGGTTTTGCCTTTCGATTTCAGATCTACACCGGGGTTTCTTAATACGTTTTAAAGACCTGTGGTCCATGTAGCAACATAATAGGCTGCCACACCATTACAGACATTCACGTATTACGTCTACTGAGTTTTCTTTATCAAAATCAGTCATTAATGAATATTTGACACTGTTTTTGCGTGATTAATATTTGGAATTTGTTTATTTTCCGTTCTTTAGATTTGCATCCGTTCCTCTAAGTCTTAACACTGAGTTCCAGTCCTTGATTTTTGTTATATATTAGGCTGCTGTGAAATGAAGGGGACATAATACTGTACTTAGGCCACATTTGCACGCTTCGTGTTTGGTGACCGTTTCCATGACAACGGCCGTGATGTGCCCGGGTGATGCTCCACTATGGGTACAGGTTACCATGGCAACATGCGACACCTCTCACTGTCTCTTGTAAGGACAGTGCAGCGTAGCTGCTGACACGGCCCTGGGTCATATTTGAAAATGCTCCCTCCTTCGCTAATTATCTGTTGTAAAAATACAACTTCCTTCACTGAGAACTTTCTCCGTGTATCTCCTTTGCATTTTAAACCGACTTCTTAACTTCCAGAGTTAGATGGGTCTTTGAACTTGACATTGCTTTCATTATGTGTTAACCGTTTATCTCTTCACTGTGCATAAGCACTGCGTAATGCAAAGTGAATCGACGCTGTAATTATCCTAGCTACTGACAACGTGGTTAAATGAATTAAGTGAGAAAGGATTGGGAGGTCAGTGGACCTGACTTGAGGTACGCCTGCAGTCCTGTTTGAGGTTTAACACCAAAGTTCTAGGCACAGACATCCAGTGTTTTTGAACCGGTCTTCCACACTGAAGTAAAAAATACGAAGGATAAGGATATAAGGATATAAGGATAAAGCTGTACCATCTACCTATATTTTAGTTAGTCTATATTCTGCGTAAGCAAAATGTAATGAGATAATTTTTGGGAGGGAATCCGAAGCACCAGAAACGTAGCAGAACACTGGTCTACTCTGCAACTACCGTAGTCTGCTGTTTTTGGTAACACAGCCTTGCCCCTAATAATACTTTCAGATATTATTAGTTGTAAGATTTGAGGTTTTCACAGCGGTGAGTATGAAGATTTCTGTCTTCTGGGTTGTTGCGTTGTGTAGTCTGGTCGATGTTTAACAACGTTTCAGAGGTCATACTGCCTCCGTCATCAGGGCGATTCTTAGTATGAAGATTTCTGTCTTCTGGGTTGTTGCGCTGTGTAGTCTGGTCGATGTTTACTAACGTTTCGGAGGTCATACTGCCTCCGTCATCAGGGCGATTCTTAGTATGAAGATTTCTGTCTTCTGGGTTGTTGCGTTGTGTAGTCTGGTCGATGTTTACCAACGTTTCAGAGGTCATACTGCCTCCGTCATCAGGGCGATTCATAGTATGAAGATTTCTGTCTTCTGGGTTGTTGCGCTGTGTAGTCTGGTCGATGTTTACTAACGTTTCGGAGGTCATACTGCCTCCGTCATCAGGGCGATTCTTAGTATGAAGATTTCTGTCTTCTGGGTTGTTGCGCTGTGTAGTCTGGTCGATGTTTATCAACGTTTCAGAGGTCATACTGCCTCATTCATCAGGGCGATTCTTAGTATGAAGATTTCTGTCTTCTGGGTTGTTGCGCTGTGTAGTCTGGTCGATGTTTACCGACGTTTCAGATGTCATACTGCCTCCGTCATCAGGGTGATTCTTAGTATGAAGATTTCTGTCTTCTGGGTTGTTGCGCTGTGTAGTCTGGTCGATGTTTACCGACGTTTCGGAGGTCATACTGCCTCCGTCATCAGGGCGATTCTTAGTAGTTCGTAGGTTATTTTGCGACGCTGTGTCAAGGGCAGAGATGAATGTGGCATATCTGTTTGTGACGATTTATTTAACGACTCTGTCAGCACTTAGATCACGTAACTTCGAATGGTAGGTTAGGTTAGATTAGTGAATTATGAATTGGAAGCAATGCGTAAGGAAGCGGTCGTATCCTAATTTAAGGCACATCTCGACATGTGCCTTGAGGGACTGATTGAAGCCTCAGAGCACCTCAATCAGGACACTCGCTTTCCGGTCCAGATTTGTCACCGGCTCGTCTAGAATACGAAACAGGTTTGAGGGTATGAAGCGTCCAGTGAAATGATTCAGTTCGTTTGTCAGATTATTCACAACAGTAATAATAATCGCTAATGGTGAGTCAAAATGACAGAAGTTTATATATTATCATAGGCGGCGTTGAAAACTCGAGTTACCAGTTGTGCAAGAAAAGTAATATTTTTATTTCAGTCTAAAAATATGTTATTTGCATTTTAGCATATAGTTCAAAAAGTCTTTTGAGAACAAACGTGTTATAATAGTAGATATGTGGTTAATCAAATGGAGGATAATTATGTGAGATGTCAGGTTCTCACGGCGACGACTATGGCTGTCTTCTGGTATATATGCACCGTGTAGTCGGGTAAAAATTGACCGACGTTTCAGAGGTGCCTAGGATTATTTACATATATTTACACTAGAACGCCCGATCTCCAAATTGTGGACGACCGCTTCTTGTCGATTGTCCGCCATTACTTATCCAGTATATTGGCAGTAACCCCCCATATCCGGAGGTCGTTTCCTTTGCCCGCAACCTGAGGACGCACCATGGCGTGCCCTAAATGAATCCCGTAACGTTAATTCGCAGCTATTACTACGCTTACCAATCAAGACATGCCTTCACGAGTTGATAAAAGTAAAGTAAATAACTTAAGTAATTTATAGGTGAATGATAAGGTCACTAGTCTATAAGTTATCGTTAGACCGCAGCTTATAAGAAATACATTAACGTTTGCTGCGTTGACATCTGTTAATGACTAAAGGTCATATTTCGTGTTGTTTCCATTGAATATCGTTCGCTCTAAATTCAACAAACTCGATGCCAAGGCCTCGAAATGCCATATTCGATGAGGTAAATTTTGAAATATTTATACCATAATATCATTTCAGAAGGCTTTTTGAAATTGCCGACTAGCAACTCACAGAGGAGATACAGTGTTCATGAGCTGATGCTTCGTGATTTCTCTTTTTTTTAACTGATACTTTTTTAGTCTCCGCATAAAAATTATCACAGCTCGTTGCCACAGCATTGCCGTAACATCATTACTTCCCCGGGCTGTTTGTTGTCACTGCTAACCATTGCTTTGGGCAACGTGGAAATTGAAAAATTAATTGAATTAAAAATAAAACATAGTCGTATGATGGATATGACGGTGTAAAATATAGTGAACAGGCCGTGGGTGAATGTTAATAGCTGCCACTAGGTGGCAGGCAAGCCCAGGTACTCTTGTCAGCTCTTGGCCTCGGGTGACGGGGTAGTTTATGTAATTTAAAATGACCTCCAGAATACATAGTGATGTTATTAAATACAACAATTTTAAAAGAAAATAATTTGTACACGAATAAAATTGTCAAATTGTTAATGAACTGTTTAAATTGTTGCAAAATACCTGCTAAATTACTTTTTTCGTGTATTTTCTGATTATTACGTGGACCTTTATTTTTATTTATTTATTTAGTGTGCTGTCTGACGACAGGTCCATATGAACAGGATCCTTCCATCCTTTTCTTGGACTGGGACCTGTTCATATACGTTCTTGGCAGATGATGCAGAAGTGGTTTGCCATTGCCTTCTTCTGTGTGTGAATGGAGTAATTGTTGGGATGCCACGGAGAAACCGGGGAAGCCCCCGGAGGAAACTCCGTGTTGCCTAGACCACGGCCTTGCCAAACACAAGTTATAAATTCGGGCACGAATAAATTTAATAATGTCCATTTCAGGAATTTTGTATCAATAAAATATTTATAACTTTGTTCTGAATTCTCGCCTACTAACTTCAGTGACTGATGCAACGACGTGAAATAACTTGCCGGCTAATCCATTGAGTTTTGTTTTTTTCAAAGACAGTCTTCCGCCTTCATATTTACAAAGAATGGTTTATTTTGCTATCAAAAAATGTGCGTGCCTTGTAAATATACATGGCAATTCAGTTTACATTCCTGCCCCATACAAGTAATTCCCTTGGCGGTGGTATAAAGCGACCAAATAATTTTGGCCTCTGCAGTCGTACCGCTCCCTCATTCCAGCCCCTACTATCAGCTTTGTCGACGGTAACTGAGCTTATGCATAATTAGCCGAACGTTGAATGAACACCAGTTGAATATAATGTGTGGATAAAGCTTCATTATTACAACTGCTTCATTTTTTAAATGTGTTTTGTGTATGAACTGAAACCGAAATACAATTGCACTTACAATTTGCATATGAAACATCACGTGTCTGTTATTATTTCCATAGGTTTCGCAATTTATGGAGCCATTAGGTGTTAGAGTACAGAAAATGTATTTTTACGTTTTGGGTCATGAGACCCACTGTTACCGTACGTTTTCCAAACGTAATATCATAGTAAGCACAAGAACACTGTTGCTCTTGTAGAAACGTGATGATTTTTTGTTAATCGTGAAGTTCCAGCAAGAAATCTTAAGTCGTCGTACCAAATGAATGCCAGGGATGGAAGTAAGCCGACACCAAAACCACTACTCATACTGTTTACTGTTCATTTTTATTTTGTGTTTCCATGACTTTCGACGTTGATGATCATCTTCTGAGTTTTTAGCGCCTCGTAGACTCGTCGGTAGATGCTAACGTTTCGGAGAAACATGCTCTCTCCATCTTCACGTCTGAAGTGGCGATTGCCACAGAATATCCATCATTTGCCACTGGACAACTTAATAATTTGCACAACATTGTTAATCATCTCCTTGAAACAGAGTCTTTTTGACAAGTTAGTAGTCGCTTAGGTTATTCAACAAATTAACAAATTGCCCAAATTTTGTGTAACCCCAAAGTTTATTGCTGTGTTTACTCCCATCACTGGCAAAAGGCAGGAACAAAAATAAATTCAAAAGACGGTTTTCGATATTATACTCGATATTGCGTATACGTCCACAAACTATTGATTTAAATTGTTATCTGTAGTTAATGACTTTCATTTAATTAAAAAAGTAACTGCATGCACAGAAAGTTGATAACATTTTTAAGCGTCTGTGTTCTTGGCACTTTCAGACTTTGCAGATTTGCAGATTAAGTTTCTTTATTGTCATTGTTGTTTGCGTCATCTCTGCAACGTAATAAGTTTTTTTATATCTGCGCTTCGGAAATACTCATTTTGAAGCTTCCAGCAATTTGTGTCTTGTGAAACGTCCGACCTAGCGTCTTTCAGTTGGCGGCAAATGCAGTGGCATCTCCCGCTAACATTTTAATCGAGGTTCCCGTGATTGGATGCCACATTCACGTCTGTTGGCCTATCGGCGCCTGTGCCTTACAAATTGAAATTTCCTTGATACAGAATTGACTAATTTGACTGTACTGTGCCCGAACAGCGTACAAATCGTCCGAGAACTTAATGAAGTACAGTAGATTCCGGTTAATTGGGCCATCGGTTAATCGGGGTAGCCATTTATTTGGGACAAATCTTAAAGATTAAACCCTTTCAACTCTTTACGTGGAACTTCTCATAATTGGGTCAAAGTGTTAGGTCCCGATGTGTCCCAATTAACCGGAAATCACTGTATCATAATATTATTTTTAAATTTAAAATTCTTTTATATAAAATTGATTCCTGTCAGAAAATTTGCGAGTGTCTCTTGTATTAATGTCACCAACATGTGCTGTTATAGTTAGGGTTTCGTATTAATTAAACATCCTATCCTTTCTCAGTCATGTTTAATGAGTGTTACTAATGTACCACAAAAGTTTATGCTGTAAGCAGTTCCTACTGCAGTTCAAAATAAACTGGAGCTTGTCTTTGTACTCAGTGAAAAATAATTTTAATATTGAGCATTTAGAAGCAACGCTGGAAAAGTGTGCTGTTTTATTTCCCTGCATTTGCAAGTATTATACTTCCCACCTGTCCAAACCGAATGGTAGGAATTATTTGTTGTCAGTTTATCTCACCATTCATTACGTCAGCAAAATTTGCAACGTGTTAATTGACGGGTGTAGACGTGGATAATTAATGCTTTGTTTAAAATAAACTAATTATCTTTTGATGTGTTTATGTTTAATATTATTATGATAATATCGCCTGCTAATTGCTTGTAATATTTACTTGTTGCAAACACACAGGCCTAGTGACTTTAATATTATTATAATTGTATACTCTGTGTGCCCCCACACAAGTCAAAAGTCACTTTTCTTCTTTACGGGAAAATCCATAGTATGCATTACTCGTGTTTTCAGTCAGACCTCTGGTCCTAACTGTTTAAGCTATGTACATGTGATACAAAAGTACCTTTTCGGTATTCTTAGGTCTATATGGTAATAAAATGGAAAGTAAAATATTTCGATCCAACTACACGGAAGATACTCCTTCTTGAGAATAAATTCTCCTTTCTTAATTGACTCCTAATGTTCATTAACGTGTCCACAAAAGGCCACTCGTTTCTATTCAGAGCCAGAAAAATTCAGTCCACACTCTCGCGCTTTGTTTCTTTAAATTAATTTTAATATTATCCTGTCACACTAACCTATGACTCCTAAGTAGGATTTGGGGTTTTACGGCCGTAAGTCTGAAGATGGCTGTCTTCTGGGTTGTTGCGCCGTGTAGTCTGGTGGAAGATTGCCGACGTTTCAGAGGTCCTTGCTGCCTCCATCATCAGGGCGATGACTGATCGCCCTGATGATGGAGACAGCACGGTGCAACAACGCAAAAGATAGCCATCTTATATCTCCTAATTGGGCTCTTGTATGCATTTCTCATTTCTCCCACGTTTGATGGATTTCCTGCCCATATCCTCCTTAGCTTGATAGCCCCAAAATTGCCGAACCTAATTAATTAGTGAAGAATGTGCCCTCATACTGTGACCCTCAGAAATTGTATGAAATGACGTGGGGTTTCTTGGTTTATTTAATGACGCTATGTCAGCATTAAAGGTTATGTCTGTGGTGTTATGGAAAAAGGGTTGTCAGTTAACGTCGCTTTCAGCAGAAAAAGGAACAACTTCAGTTATCTGTGTAGTATTACGCAATCCAGTGCTGTATTTCATTGTTTCGCTGAATGGAAAGTATTGTGTTTTAGTTTCATAGCTCGGTCTTTCATTTGACTCTTTTTTAATAAGGACAATTTTGCAAGGCGTTTATCTAATTCTGGTCAGTTTTCACTTATCCCTCTAAGTCGGATGACAAATGGCGTGATGGTGATTAAGAAAGGCAAGAGAGGAAGCCATAGTGGCGTGTTTTTGTGTTCTATCCCTGAATTTGCTTGAACGGACTGAACAAAACTACGAAGAGCATTAGAATACCCATAAGCTGCATGGTGTTTTCCCCCAGTTTCTACATTTCACCATTCATAGTCCTTTTGCCTCATTCGACCCTACGAAACGTCTTTAGATGATACGTAGTGTAGTATTCAGGCATCAGGAACAGGCCATTTCTATTACAGTTCGCTGAAGCTCACAAGCCCTATACCAAGGAGTTAGCTTTAAGTCCCGTTGAAATTATACTTACTTAAACAGTTTGCAGAGTAATGACGTTCACTGTAATCATTTCTAACCTCAAAATTTATCTTGGCTTGCAAATTTCCTTCCAGTGTACACAAGAACGTGGTCTGTGTCATTGCTGAAGAGTCTGTTATGGCTGCTTTGCGTGACGTAAAAGTAGAGTTCGTGATTCATGATGCATATGATAATTTATCACTGGTATAACGACCGTCTGCAAAGTGACTTGTGGAGGAACTAAATGATTTCAATTTTTATTTTTCTGGAACTCTGTTACGAGCTGTACGTCCGTCCTTGATTCAGCTGTGGACTTTAGTGTGATTGGGATTAATTTTGTGATATTTTTGTAATTGTGTGAACATCTTCCTGCTGATGCCGTTTATTTTATACTTCTTAACTGTTATTCCCGTATTACGTCGGTCGTCTATCACCAAGTCACGGCGCCTGAAATGCGGTTGGGGCAGACGCGAGTAACCAGAAAAGGTGATCTTTCAGCTTGGGGTTGGAGAGGACACTAGTAACACATCGTAGAAACCTGCCGAGCAGCTATTAAGTTTCTCAAGAAACACTACTCTAAGGTCATAGTTAACTCCCTGCCGTCAACAATAAATTATTAGTAGAGTGGCAGTGTGATCTTAAGGTGGGCGATGACACAAGGATAAATATTTACTTTCAGGTTTTAATGTTCCGTATGTTTTTGCTAGATATTTAAAACATAAACAGTTTCTGACAATGTCGTTCTGGGTTTTGACGCCGTGTAGATTCGTGGGTAGATATCAGTGTTTCGGAGAAACACAATGTCTCCATCTTCAGGACTTAAATAAAGGTGGGCAGTGCAAGGACTTATATTGGGTCAGGGGAAGGGAAGGCCAGCCCAGCCTTTTTCTGAGCCTATGTAACCCCCCCCCCTTCACTTCCCAGCATCGCCACTTCAGACCTTAACGTGGAAATATGTTTCTCCAAAACTTTGGTATCTATCTAAAAGCCTATAAATCGTCGAAACCCAGGACAATATCATCAACCTTGCCACCTCGAGAACCTCAAATCTCATTTGCTGCTTTTCTGAGTGAAGGTGTAATAGGAAAATGTGAAACAATAATATGGTGGCCGAGCGAAATATTTTGGTTTGCTGATATTAGCTAATAAATCGCCTCAGACTGTCATATGAAATTTGTACGGTCACTGTAGCATGTTATAATCTACTTGCGGTTTTAGCAGTATTGAAACCTGCAAGGTTTAATCTTCCGACACCATGTAATGCTTTTAATTCTTGTTTTATATTACGCACCTCATGTTTATATAAAATCAACATGAAATTAGTGAGCACACTAATATTGTCATCCTGTGTGACATTCTGTCTGTATACTTTACGCTATGTTGTTATGTTTCCAGCCTGCGGGAATTTATAGTATCGCTTTCGGCTGAGTGTGTTTTGGGGCTGTAGATTTATTTAACATACCTCGGGTCTTCCAACGATTTACTCCCTGCATGGGATATGTTATTAGTAGAGCAGTCTGGGTTCGATTCCTGGCCTGGGCAGTGATATTTCGTTGTCATCCTGCCTCCTATACATTCTTTACTTTAAGCTGTTTGCCCGAAGGTAAATTGGCCAGACCATGAAGCTGACCACTCCTTTCCATCAAGTGCCATCACGGATAGGCCTGTCTTCATGGCGAGGTGCTTAGATACATAGGCAGTGTTTTATTTATTTAACAGCATAAGCCGCAATGTTACGCGGAGTAATTTTTGTATTTATGGCAATAAATTTAAATTTTTACCTTGTATAAATAGACATGACTTTCCAACAGTAATTAGTCGGCGAATAGAAATGTTCTTTACAGAAGAGGATGGAATTAATTTATGCTGAAAGTAACTGATGGCAAAAATGGGGATAAAACACCGAAAATAAATCGTATAGTCCTCAGTATTCTATTGTCCTTTAACAAAACAAGTATGATGTGCAATTTCGACATGCACTTAAGGCTGAAGATCTTGATTTGCAAAATCACAAGTTAAATTAAAAATAAGATAAGTCCTTGACAGCAGTCGTATTTATGTTTTGATTTTTATACCCTTTACGCGTTTACCTATTCTCTCAGCGGCGAATTTGTATACTAAAAACTATACTCTAGTCTACCCGCGTTATTCTGTGTTGTGTTGCCGTGTATGAGTAGAGGCCTTTTGATACGCCGATCCCCCATCCGAGGAATCCTAAAGGATTTGTGGTTTCAGAATTGAGTTGGAACAGACAACAAGGCCTAATTCATGAAGAAGTTGATAATTTTTGGCATATTTTGTTTTCTCAGAACAGTTATATATTGATTTAATTATCCAAGAGAGGATTTTGAATTCGATTTCATCAGATTTGAAAGCACTCCTGCTAAAGTAAAACGTAATACGAGTAGAGAAAGAATGCGTGTGATAAAGGGGCAGTTAATCGACAGATTAAAAAAGAGACAACTGGGGAATTCCTGTAATTTTTATATTCCATTTCCGTATTGGAATACATTCCACTGCGAGTGGCATTTAGGGGGATAGAGGCAAGGGGGAGGCTGAATGCTAATAATCCCGCATGCGGAGTTGTGGAAGGGGTTAGTCGGCATGAACAAGGATATGAGTTTCACAGTGGTACCCGCTCCATATCACTTTACAGTGATGTCCAAAATGTTTAGCAGCCCTCGTACGAAGATGGCTGTCTTCTGGGATGGCTGTTGTTTCGTACAAAGTGATCGACGTTTCTGAGATGCTCACTGCCTCCATCATCAGAGAGATGGTGATGGGAGGCGGTGAGAACCTCTGGAATGTCGGTACGTTTCTACGAGACCACACGGTGCAACGTCTCAGAAGACAGCCATCTTAAAAACAACGATACGTTCGATTGTGGTGCAGAGACACCTACGTGTCGTGTCCATGGTATTCTTAATGTTTGGCGTCACGTGAAGAACGCATAACAGGGGAAGAAAGATGGATTCTTAACTCGTCTGTGAAAGAATTATCCATCATATAAAATGTAAATTAAGTGTAATACATCTTATGACTACGACTGTTTGTTTCTCAGTAGTTTTTTTCAATAGTTCTTGACATTTAAAGAGAGAAACTTTGGATCTTTGTTTCATTTACTTCTTGCAGCGGCAATTGTACGTTTGTTTGATTCGCTTTTAAAATTGCAACCAATTGGGCATGCAGTTCTACAAAGGCGCTTCTGACTTTAAACTGAATTAATTTACAAGAAGTAATTATTCTGCATCGCCAGGGCCTGGAAATTAATATTTTGTTCGCCTTCTTGTACAGCTACAGAGACTTTCAGTTATAATTGTTTACTTTGGACATCCCTTGGGTCTCTCTTGCACACAATTCTTCTGTTCTGACATGTCGGCTCTTTTGTACCTGTACCACCTGGTAGAGTCTCGGCTACTTACCACACTTCTAATGAGCTCCGCTGTTCTAATGGACGGAGTCGGCAAAGTAAAGAGGAACACGCCGGTTGCATTCTTCTTGTGTTTTAAGGTACCGTTCAGTACCGATTTGTTAACGTCTTCTCGGCTTCATAGGTTCGGCGGTGAATACATAGTTTTCCATTTAAAACGCGACCCTAACTACCACGCATGAACCCCTTCACGCACAAAGCGATTTAACCAGTGGCAAAACTGAATTATTGCAGCCGTGTTATCCCATTTTTGCAACTGATGAACTGCTTTGAATTGGTACGACCGTAATTTTATGCACTTTTGTCACTTTATGATTGTAGGATTTGAGGTTTTCACAGCGGTGAGTAGATGAAGACTTCTGTCTTCTGGGCTGTTGCGCTGTGTAGTCTGGTAAATGTTTACCAACGTTTCAGAGGTCACACTGCCTCCGTCATCAGGGCGATGAATCGGCCAGACTACACAGCGCAACAACCCAGAAGACAGAACTCTTCATACTAAGAATCGCCCTGATGACGGAGGCAGTATGACCTCCGAAACGTTGGTAAATATCGACCAGACTACACAGCGCAACAACCCAGAAGACAGAAATCTTCATACTAAGAATCGCCCTGATGACGGAGGCAGTATGACCTCTGAAACGTTGGTAAGCATCGACCAGACTACACAGCGCAACAACCCAGAAGACAGAAATCTTCATACTAAGAATCGCCCTGATGACGGAGGCAGTATGACCTCTGAAACGTTGGTAAACATCGACCAGACTACACAGCGCAACAACCCAGAAGACAGAAATCTTCATACTCTGATGACGGAGACAGTATGACCTCTGAAACGTTGGTAAACATCGACCAGACTACACAGCGTAACAACCCAGAAGACAAAAATCTTCATACTAACAATCGCCCTGATGACGGAGGCAGTATGACCTCCGAAACGTTGGTTAACATCTACCAGACTACACAGCGCAAAAACCCAGAAGACAGAAATCTTCACTTTATGATTGTTTGTCACAAGAACTTTGTTACCAAAAAATATTACCAGTTGTATAATGGAGATGTGAGGTGACATTTTCTTAACGCGAATTAAAATTTCACTGGCTTTTTCTCGGATCTAAGCTGTTCTGTTACTGATGCTGCTGATTCGGTTGGTAACTTTATTTTGGCTTCTTCCAGCCTTGATTATTCTGTTTTGGTACAACACCTTTTTCAGCGAAGAAAAGTATTTCATAAATGTTCTAGGGTTTTAGCTACTATGCCGTTTAATTTTTCAACCACTACGTCTGTGTACAGTGGACTCATAAAAATGTGATTCTGTTCCGAAATAAGGCAAAAACCACGGCAGTGATGGTTTTGAATTGGTTAGCTGCAGGACAAGTGAAGTCATGTGACTCAAAGGGATATGAGACTGCTTTTTACTGGGAAACCGCTGTTGATGAAAAGGTCTTATGGGTGGATCGCAGGTTGGGGGGAGGGGTGTGTTGCTGCCCAGCCTCACAGAGTTCTTTCTATAAGGGTTCTCTTGATGCCTGCTAAGTGGTTTTACCGGGCAGTGGTAATGCCTTACTGGTTTGCGTTCGGTCTCAGCATTGAACAAAGAGTGGTGGAACATGTAAGGTTGAGAGAACTTTCAGTGCTAGAGCGATGTAAATCACAATGGAGATCATGGTACTGTAAACATCTAAGTCCCGTCAGTTTTAAAACAGTAGTTCAGTGAGCATGGGTTCGAATGCCGCATAGAGGATAAGTAAGTAATTGTTGCAGGTTTGATCTCTTCTAATTGCCTCAGGCACCTGATTCGAGAGTTCTATCATGAGAGAAGATTGTAATTATTATGTAACCCCGACAATTAAACATAAACACAAGAAAGGAAAACTCTGGTAAATGCTGAAACATGGCTGCGTTGGGATCGAGCTGTTATTTTAATAATATCACGTACTGCACAACAAACATCACGATACTTCGTACAGCGATGTTGAAATGATTCTCAGATATAACGAAGTTTCTCCAAATATTTGCTAACCTTCCACCAGTTTAGTGACTAGCTTCAAGTTTGATTGTTTCTTTGCAGTTCGTAGTATAATGATGCTGTCAGTAGGTCAGACACTGTGCATCGTCTAATGGTCACTTCGCTGCGATTTGTATTAGGGGGTTCAGCTGCGAAACCTACCACTCACATCAAGTAAGTTAATTCGTTGAACTGTACCTCCACTTTCCTGGCGTGATGTATAATTAAGCACGGGGAGATAATTTTTCGCCTGGTGTACCGTGCGAAACTCTACTTTGCTGACGGCGAAGACAGTTATATCCGTGTTGCACGCAGTCCCGAGTACAAAGCTGTACGAGACCTTATATAACTGGGGGGAGGGAGGGATGCTCGCTTTCAATATCTGGGCAGGGAATTAAGTATCTAGGAGACCGGGCTTAATGGAGAGAGAAGCCGCCATTTCATTTGCAATTGCCGGCCGCACAGCCAATTAATTATAAACGGGTAATGGACCAACCATCGCAGAGATTTGTCGTTTTTATGTGTATTAACGAAATGTTTAACAGAAACACGATATCCAGTGTGCACGGCCTAATAAAGACTGTTAGAAGAAGTTTATTAGCGGCCAGAGCAAAGGGACTTAAGGATTATTATGTAGAGACGTCTCTCAGCCGTCACTGTCTCGCTGTAACTTCAGCTATAGATTAAAAATACGCCTATTCAATTGACATGTTTAATTTTGTTTCTAGTGCGTATAAGTACAGAGATACAAGGTATAAGAGTATAATTTTACGTAATTTGTTTTGGAGTGAAACATGGTTTCTCGCTTTACGGGGATAGTGTAAATCCTAGATGAAGTATGTGAGAACAGGGCGATGAGGATAATACGTGGACCCACCCAAGTAACAGGACGGCATAATGAGAAGGTGAGATATCAGGCTCTGACGGCGGTGAGTATTAAGACTCCTCCATTACCAGGGCGATCGTGCTGATGATGGAGGCAGCAAGCACCTCTGAAACGTCGGTAGACTTCTTCCGGACTGCATGGCGCAATGTCCCAGAAGAAATTTCTAAACGATTATTCGGAAAACCTGAAGGGGAGGTATCTCTTAGAATGAGGTCCAGTGGCTGCGCTTTGTGAACACTTAACTTTCGGATTCCTTAAAAGATGGGAAGTTTTTTTAAACAAAATGAGCAACTGTTAGCTTATCAGTGACGACTCTGTCTCATGGAGTTCCCACAGTAGAATTTATGTACAGTAGACTTGCTTGTTTGAAATTTTGGATTAGATTTATTTGTTTATAAGAATGTTAGTTTATAGTTTGGATTGCCTATGCTGGAAATTAACGTTTGTCGTCGACGTGAACCTGAAGTAACTGTTTCATTGCTTCAGTTTACAGTGCGATGCTGAAAGTAGCAGTCGAACTGGTGATGAGGTTTAGTGTACTAAACTTTTGTAGTAAAAATTTTATTCTGATTCCAAGCGCAGTTAGTTGGGGCCTGGGCAAAAGGGAAAAATAAAAAAAATGCATTCTGTGCATGAGTGCTGTTTTCCAGCCTATATTTTATAGTACCTACAATACAGAAAAGCTCACTTTAGCCTCATGTTTATGTGTGAATTATAAACTCGTATAACCATAATTGTTTGGAAAAATCAATAAACACGATTTGTGAAAACTTTCGTGATTTCCCCTCTCTCAACTTTTATTACTTACTTCTCTTTACCTTGGCACCAGCGAATTAGTGGGAAGTTCGCAAAGCCCGTTCAATATCAACAGGTTTGGACTGACTGTTGGATTCTCTCGAGTGTTGGAGCAGTTATTTGAGTAGTGGTATCGATAGGTTTCTTCTAAATTAAAAGCTGCAACAATTTTCCCTGCGCCCAATCACTGCTTTCTTTGTAAGATTTGAGGTTTTCACAGCGGTGAGTATGAAGATTTCTGTCTTCTGTGTTGTTGCGCTGTGTAGTCTGGTCGATCTTTACCAACGTTTCAGAGGTAATACTGCCTCCATCATCAGGGCGATTGAGTATGAAGATTTCTGTCTTCTGGGTTGTTGCGCTGTGTAGTCTGGACGATGTTTACGAACGTTTCAGAGGTCATACTGCCTCCGTCATCAGGGCGATTCTTAGTATGAAGATTTCTGTCTTCTGGGTTGTTGCGCTGTGTAGTCTGGTCGATGTTTACCGACGTTTTAGAGGTCCTTGCTGCCTACATCATCAGGACGATTCTTAGTATGAAGATTTCTGTCTTCTGGGTTCTTGCGCTGTATAGTCTGGTCGATGTTTACCAACTGCTTTCTTTGTTTTGAACTTTATACCTTAGTCTTAAAAATCGCCAAATTTCGAAGGATGGATATTTCTTTGCACCTATTCTGAAGGATCTGGTACACCGAGCTGTTAGGTCCGCAGACCGTGAATAGCTTGGTCTGCCCGATCCAACAGAATAGGAGTCTCCATCCTTTTTAATTGACGTGATTTATAAGTTTTGTGACTTGATACTTGAAAAAAATAAAACACGATGCATAAAGTCCATAACAAGCAAAGTAGTAGCTAATATACGACCATCGTCAAATACATTCAGAGAAGAAATGCCTATACTAACATTTTCCAAAAATTATATGCCCGTTTTGTGTTTCCCACAGACATTGTATGTGCGTGTTAAGCCTCGCACTGGCGCTTTGCTACGAGATTTTACTGTGTGTGGACAATAGTAAGGACAGTCGCGGGCGAACAAAAGTTATTATGCATTCTGTATTATTCTACATGGTAATAATCACACAGCACTTGTACGGATTATGGATTTTCAGTGTAATTAATAAGTTATTGCACTGGATGCATTGGTTACAGGAATAAAACACAGTTCAGGAGTAATGGGCAGTATTTTCTGTCATGTCACAGGAATTTGTGGGTTTATTTATCATAGAAACGTTCATTTATCTTCTCCGGAAGACAATGTAGGTTGTGGTGGTGATAAAATGTCCACTGTAGAGAGCCATATAAGGCATCGAAATTTGGAGATTGTGAAAAATATCATGGGGAGATAATGGATGGCATATGGGTGGGTTGCGATGTATCAGGCAGTTTGGATTTATTATTACATATTACATTTAACTGAAGAAATCAAGAAGGACCAGATGGGCGGGGCATATAACGTGGGTAGAGGAGAAGAGAAATTGATACAAAATCTTGATTGGAAAGCTTGAAGGGGAGAGACCACTCAGAAGACCTAGGAGTAGATGAGGGTATTATTAAAATGGATGTTGGGGAACTAGGGCTTGGGAATGTGTGAAATGGAGTCAGCTGACTTGTGATAGGAACCGATGGTGAGCTTTTGTGAACGCAATAATGAACCTTCACGTTCTATAAAAGGCGGGAATTTCTTAAATTTAACGTACTGTCAGCTGGCCAAGAAGGCTTGAGGTCAGTTAGTTTTGTGCAACAATGAATGGTTCATGGTTGGTTAATAAAGGAAGACAATGTTGAACGTAGCACAGTGTTGCAGGGATGCATCCTTTGAGATGCTGTCTCCCCTTGCTCAGTGATGCTATTGAATGATGCGCCCCATGAGAGGAGGGGACCACGGATGCTGTTACCATGGCAACAGCGAGTACTCTTATTGGTTGTTTGGATCGGATCAGTGTTCCTGATTGGCTGAAAGAGACACGCATAGATATCACTTCTATTGGTGGAACAAGAAGGGTGGTGGGAACAACCCTTGCAAGAGATAGTGATGTCATTTGGTGGGCATGGGGTGAGGGCTGATGGTAATGGAGGCGTAGTACACGAGCTCTCTGTAATTGAATTTTGACCACCCCATCCTACCCACCCCATTCACTCCATCCCTCGTGTCCTGCCTGGCTGGATGCTATTGAAAAATCATGTCCCCTATGACAGTGTTGGTTCTTAGGGTTCTGGGTATTTCTCTGCAACATTGCTTGGTTCGGTATTGTTTGTTGCTTGCCACTCGCTCGTTGATACGAAGGCTTCTTCACTTTCTGTTGTTGATTAGCGTCTTACCGGATGTTGGTGGCAATAGCAGTTTGACATACGCTGTATCTCTTCGTGTGTTTTTTTTTCAGACGGTTATAATAAAATTAGAACTTAACTTTTGCCTTAACTAACTGAAGAACAGAGAGAACAAAACGTATACAAGTATAGTATAGTTGTTGGCACTTCTGCTTCGTATTCTGGAGGTCAGGGATTCGAATATCAACCCAGACACCGAATAATTTGATTTCCTTAGTTTTAATAAGTTCTTACAGGCAGACGTCGGGATAGTGCCTTAAAATAGGTCACTACCGCTTCCTCCCATACAGTATAAAGAACAGGCACACCAATCACAGGTTGAAACTAACTCCATGCAGCACCTAGAAGCTAGCAGTAGCTCAGCAGATCAAGAAATGATTTGCTTTTATGGAACCAGATGGTTCTTTACCGTATTCACAAGAACCCGTGATTGGTACCTGACTATCGTGAGGCAGTCCATAATCTCAGAAGTTAAGATATATTTTAATATTATCACATCTATCTGCCAAGTGGTCTGTTCCGTTCAGGTTTTGACTGTATGTATTTCTAATATTAGCCACGCGTACTACTTTCTCCGCCTATCTCACCATTATCAATTAGATCGCGCTAGTAATATTGGATAAGTTATACAAATTATGAGCATTCTCGTTCTCGAAATTTTTGTTGCATGTAAAGAGAGTATGGAAAAGGGTTCTGTTTTTGGCTGGGGGGAGTAAATTCGAAATGCTCTGCGTGCATGTATGAATGCTGACAGGGAGTAAATGGAAGAGAGAGGGAACGGGAGACGTGTGTGTGTGTGTGTGGGGGGGGGGGGGGTTGCGCTTACAGAATGCAATTTAAAACTCGGCACACGGCCGGTCCAATTTAAGCTTTAACGCATTCTTTCTCAACATTTGGTTCGGTCCACGGGGTTTACGTTAGCGTGTATTCCGTCTGGGGGATCCTCACGTCACCATACTGTTTCACCAAGTTCGAACGTCGCTTCGTCTTTCGAATAGAGCTGAATTCATCAATTAACAGAAAAGCTGTAACGATCTAATATAACTAAATATAACAGATTTCAAGAAAATATTAGTTAGTCACTGTCAGTTTCACATAGCTTGATTATAATGTTACAGAGGAAATAAATGGACATACGACAGATTAAGAAGTGTTTTATATGATTCATTCAGTTAGGAACGACATTATCAAATCAGAATTGGATTCAGGAAGTAATTAAAATAGGAATAAATTCGGAGAATGCTTATTATCACGCATTTCAGGTTATTTTGTCTTTCCATCTGCTGTGTTAAAACGTAAAGGTTAAAATGTAGAAAACTGTAATTTTGCTCGTTGTTTTGTATGGGTGTGAAACTTGATCTCTCACATAAAGTGAAGAACACATATTGAAGATGTTTGCGAACTGGATGCTGAGTAGAATGTTTGGACGAAGCAGGGATAAAGGGACAGGAGGATGAAGAAAACTGCATAATGAGGAGATCCATGATTTATACTCTCCAACAAACATTATTAGGATTGTAAGATTTTAAGTTTTCACAGCGGTGAGTATGAAGATTTATGTGTTCTGGGTTGTTGCGCTGTGTAGTATGGTCGATGTTTACCAACGTTTCAGAGGTCATCAGGGCGATTCATCGCCCTGATGACGGAGGCAATATGACCTCTGAAACGTTGGTTAACATCGACCAGACTACACAGCGCAACAACCCAGAACACATAAATCTTCATACTAAGAATCGCCCTGATGACGGAGGCAGTATGACCTCTGAAACGTTGGTAAACATCGACCAGACTACACAGCGCAACAACCCAGAAGACAGAAATCTTCATACTAGGAATCGTCCTGATGACGGAGGCAGTATGGCCTCTGAAACGTTGGTTAACATCGACCAGACTACACAGCGCAACAACCCAGAAGACAGAAATCTTCATTTTTAGGATTGTCGAATCACTTACGATGGCATATGTAAAGGCATGCAGCACCTGGTGATTATGTGAGAAATTACATTTGGGTTGGAAAACTTAAAGGCTGGAGACCATCATGTGTTACATAGACGTATGTGATGATATACGTGTCGATGTTGGTCTTCTGGGTTGTAACGCCATGCAGAGCTGTAGGTACATACCACCGATCCGGAGAAACATACTCCATTTTCAGTCCTGAAGATGGAGACGATATGTTTTTCCGTTGTGATATGTTATTGTTGTTGGTGATGATGTTGTTTGTAAGCGTTCCATCTTCAGAAATGTTCTGTTGGGAATTTTTTTGCTTGTTTCTTTTTTATCCCTACCTTGCCCATTGAAGTTATAACAGTCAGCATCGTGCATGGTTGGCTGGCTGATTACATTCACTGGGAATTACTGCACAGACTATTTTGTATGATGCCGAGAGCCATAGGCTATGATGTCACCCTGACGACGGCGACTCCGAGATTAAAAAGATGATCCTCTACTTTTGTACAAAGCAAACCCGTTCACTGTAGGTGAGGTATAGTTGGAAAATATCCCTAGGAATCGCTGTCCATTCTATGCCTAGAAGGAAGTATATGGAACTGCTACTGCGCAGACTTTCATCCGAGTGCTAAAACGGTAGATGTAGCGCGGCCTGGTAGATTTCAGGCTAAGTTCCTCAAAGAATGGTACGTCGTGGTTGATATCGGAATTGCTTCAAACTGTAAATAGTCTGGCGCGAAGCGTTGGAGTGTTTTCCTGCGTGGTTCTCTTTCACCGCAGTGTAGTTCATTAAAAATGATCAGCACATATTCTGTGAGATTGCGGTTTTCCTGGTCTTTTAAATCATGACGTCGTGTACTTTTGTTTGTGGTTACCAACGTTCCGGAGGAACGTATCGCATCCATCTTCAAGGTGGACGTCACCATCTACAAGACTGCACCGCACCACAATCCAGAAGATTTCAATCCACAGTACACGCTGTACACAAAGCTCTCTTTCTTTGACATCGCCTCTCGGTATTGAATATTGGCGTAGCGTGTCGCGGAATAAGCATGACTGGTTTCAGAAACTGAACCCGTTCCACCACTAATAAATTGGGTCGAACCCAACGCATTGAAGGGTTTAATTTTTAAAACTTAACTGCGGAGGTTCGCACCATCGCCATATTGGTATTTTTCCACACACAGTCGCTGAAATTTTTTTCCCGATTCACATGGTTCCCAAAACTTTACTCGTCACCTCTTCTTATCACCACATGTCCTTTAAAAGTTATATCACCTCATCTTCAATTGGAAACATTATATTTATATTTATATATATATATATATCGCCATCTACTACCTGCTTATGTAAGGGTTCCAGAAACGCCCAGTTATTACGTATTTACCTTGAAGACGACAGCTGCAATGTTTGCCGAAACGTCGTATAACTTTTAACATTCGACTCAGTTCATACCCGAAAGCCGAAGTTGTACACGAAAAATTAATATTTCTACAGTATTTATGGCCGCCATGCTAAATTTCATATTCAGGTGAATCAGATATCACCGAATATAAAATGGGTATCTTTCGCTGTGCTATGTCATTATTTACGACTTGAAATGCAATAAAATATTACATTCGTCACTTCAGAAATGTACAGTCAATGACCGTGTAGTTGTTCCCATTTTAGAATTTCTCATGATGACTATATTGTAATTCTTGAAATTTTTGAATCTCTAATAGCATGATTCTAATATTGAGACCAGTTCATTCATAAGTTAATATGACTCGTTCAAATCTCAATAACTGCATGGGGTGGTAAATTCTGTTTCTTTCAGAAACGGTCTGTAAAATGCTTATGGTATGCTTTCATTCTGCAACGGTGTGATACATGGTAAGCATTAATATCTTAGCTGTTTCAGACATTTCCATTTCCTTTTAGTAGCACACAGTTGTTTAAATGTGGCTTTTCATCCTAGTTTTAAGTGATGCAAGCCTTTAATATACTCGCTCTGTGATGTCAACCCCTTCCTCTTCCCGTATTCAAATATACATGTCTGCTCAAAGTGTTAGTTTATGAGGGTTAACTGTTGTGGTCTGCGGGAATTTTAATTTGTACTCATGTCTTTGTACGTATATGGACCTTTTAGTTGAACTAAGGGAGATGATTATATATTTTCTCTGTTACTTGGATAGGTTTGCCTCATTTCACAACATTTTTATGCTACAGTTAGAAGCCGGTGTTGTTTGTCCTTCCTGGTTTATTGATGGTACAGGAATTCGCAGTGCTGAACACATACATCATTAGGGTTTGCAAAAGGCTGTCCATTATCAATATATCTACCAGTTATATGAATTGTAAGGGTGGGATATTGATAAATTCATATAACCTCTTTCTCTTGTATTTTACAAATGTTATTATTGCTATATGAGATGGCCCAGAGGGAAGTGACCGAATCTTGGGATGTTGTTAATCTGATGATTCTGTACGAAAAATGTCATATCAGTGTGATTATGGAGTTATGAATGTTAAAATATTAACAGGAGTATAAAATTTATTGTATGTCTACTGTTAAATCTACAATAAATTGGCGATTAGTATCAATAACTTGGCTTATAGCACCATGTAATGTGGTAGAAGTTTACGTTCTACCAGACAACACAGCGTTACAAATCTTTATTCTCACTGCCATGAGAACTGCGAATCCTGGTTATCAAATTAGTAATTTGTTGCTTTGTAGATACACCACATGTTGAGATTTGAGGTCCTCATGGTGGTATATAGCATGCATAATATGCTTTACATCTATATATTTGTATCTGCAATAAGTGAACATCAGGGCAGTTGCAAAGAATTCATTTAGAAAATATGTTTCTACCAGTTTGGAATACATCATTGATCTTTTATCAGATTAGTGCGATGAACCATTATGTTGCTGCTCTAAGAAACACTGCGTGTATGAGTTTCTTGTTACTACATAATCTTATTTAATTTACCTTTTTTCTTTGCATAGACCGTGGAATCGTGTATTATGATGAAGACGATGATGAAGACATGGACGATTTTCAGCCAAAGAAATTTGTGAAGAAAATGGAAGGAACCAAGGTGGGTTTTATTATATATTATGGATTATGCATGCCCTATTTGGAGGTCAGCAGCCACGGCCGGAAGCTGCAAGTCTTACAATCCGTGTCTTCACATTGCGACTAACTCGCCTTGGCACGTTGGTAACAGGGAAATTCACGAGGATTTGGGGATTCCATCGTTCGGAGCTTCGGCTTAAAATTAGCTGATGCTGCGAACCCCTTAGTTCGCCAACTTGGAAGGTACTGGTGCCGACTGAGGTCACCTACGGGCAACCGAGGGGGCTGATGTTCAGCAGGCCAGCCGAGGTTGTCCCTGAAAAGACGACCAAGTCGGTGCAATGAGTGGTCTAACCACTCGGCTACCGTGACTGAGGTTTCCCGTGCTTGTCCTCAGTTGTAAGGCAAATTCCAGGGTATAAGTCAAACGGATCGCCCTCCCCAGTCATGGAGCCCTTCAACTGAAGTGATTTTCCCCCAAGTCGCAGACGCCATCAGCCAAAGCGATTCCCGCCCCTTCTGGGTTCAAATCCCATAGAGCCATCGAACTAAAATCAAGTTTCCTGAAGGTATAACCTCCTATTAGCAGCAATATACCCTAGTTTGAATATTCAGGGCCTTCCGCCACCACAAAATCCCCGTTAGCGTAAGCAGACCACCGTTTTAGTTGTAAGGCACTGTTTACCATATCCAACAATACGTCTCGTACACAGGAATGGTGTAACCTATAAACAAGGTACGATGCGGATTTCTGTCTTCTGGGTTATTGCGCTGTGTAGTCTGGTCGATGTTAACCAACGTTTCAGAGGTCATACTGCCTCCGTCATCAGGGCGATGATCGCCCTGATGACGGAGGCAGTATGACCTCTGAAACGTTGGTTAACATCGACCAGACTACACAGCGCAATAACCCAGAAGACAGAAATCTTCATACTCACCGCTGTGAGAACCTCAAGTCTTACAAGGTACGATGCCTTGCGCTTGCGCAGAACTCCGTCCTTAGCTTTTTGTTTGTTTGGTTCTCCAAACACTTAAGTACCCTGAGGACGAGGACTAAGGTAGTTCTCGAAAGGTCGGTGTTTTAACCTTTCAGCCACCTGTCACATGGCTGGTAACCCAAGAAGAATTCATTATTCTTTACATGTATTTGTGTGAAAATTTATTAATTTGAACACAAGTTAGTGTAATCTGATTATTTATTATATCACTATATATAAAGTACTATAGAATTAAAGATAATCTCAAATGAATAGATGTTCATTCTAATCATATAGTTCGTGACTTTATATCGTTTCCATATTTCACTGATTTTTTTTTTAAATTCATTCCGATCATGTGACGATACATGTAACTAAATATAATAGAGGCTAAGGTAAAGAATGGAATTCTTCCTTCCAATTTTATTGTTTTAAAAATTGCAAGCTTCAGTCACATAATGAAGAGTCAACAACAGAAGCAGAGGGAGGCGCTGATGGTTCAACGCCTTCCGATACAGTGACAGTGGATACGAGTTGGTTATCAACCCAGTGTGGATGTGTGCAGACTGAAGAAGTACCCCGGTAGGTATTGACCTTCAAGCAGGCACCTTATGTATTTCCAACCTTCTTCTTGGAAACTGTTTTACAGTTCTCGCCCAACTCGGTGTGAAAGGGAACAATTTTTTTTGTATAAGTGAGATACTTGGTTTATTGTTTTACAGTGTGAGTAAACATTATTTGATACTGAGGTCTCTGTGACTTCATGTTTTCACATTCTTTGTATGAAGAGCGTAAAATGAACACACAACCTACCTCAGTGGTCCCCAACCTTTTTGTGCCTACGGGCACATTTGAGAGTTTATGAGATCGTGGCGGGCACCAACCAATTAACAAAGCCAAATTTTCTTTTCTCTGGACAAATAAGATATGGACACAAAATAATACACAAAACAACACGACGTTTAATGATGCAACCAAAAATACGTACTTTTATAAGCACAATTATTATTACTCAAGTGGGAAGTTGGTGTGATGTTTGGCGCTGCATTTAATCGGCCAGTTTTTCAAATTTGGGAGTATAGGATGATGTTGCCGCTCGCAAACAATCGTCAAGTCGAGATCTGTGCTTTGATTTTATAATGTTCATGGTTGAACAGCCTTCATTATTCAGTATAAACTCTTTCCGTAACAACGCGAGCACCCAAAAAAAGCCTTGGCGGGCGCCATGTCCCCCGCGGTCTCCGCGTTGGGGACCACTGATGTAGAGGTTTTGTCTGTCATGTATGTATGTTTCATGTTTGAGAATCCTCACTGAATACCAATTAAATCTGTTATTGGAGATGTACAATAAATATTGTTTTAGCAAATTATATTATGACCCATATTGATCCAATAATAAATCTCAAATGAAATGTTGTAAGTGGCTTAGAAACTTCTTATGATATAAAACGTGTGTGTGTGTGTGTGGCATAACATATAGATATAATTAAGATCTATAACTTTCTTTTAAAACTTTTTTCAGTATGGTATTTATGTCCTGAAGCAGGCCTTATTGTTTTTATAAGCTTTAACTTCTGTCTGGGATTAGATTTTTCCATAAATGAAGTTAAAATTCTGTACAATGAAGATTATAGTAGTAATTCATGCAAAATGATTGGACATTGAATGTTTGTTTCAGAGCACCAAAAATTTTCTATTGTTCGAGAACGCACCAACAGATAAAGCAAGTTGTACGTGAACTCAGGAAATCAGTCTACAAGGATGTGAAGTATGTATCCGCTTTGTGATTGGATGCGTGAAGCTCAAGTCCGCCAGTTAAAAGACTGAATTAAGCATTCAGATCTGAAAGTAACTGAACGTATTACATGTTCTAACACTTCGTTTCTAATAACGCTGTCTGTCTTTGCTAGCAGTAATAATCAAAGTTATGCATGGTATTGTGATGTATTTTGTACCAATTACATCACCTTAAAGTCCTTGCAAATTAGTTCTGTTATTTTTTAATTTTTATGGCATACCTTGATAACAGGTTTTGTCACATGTTCTGCGGAGCATGTCCGCTGGAATAGCCGAGATCGCATTCCTGATATGGGTCTTCAGGTCATCAAGTCCGTTAACTGGTGTTCGGAACACATTGCTCTTGACGTAACCCCACAGGAAAAAATCCAGTGGTGATATGTCTGGTGAAGCAAGAAACTTTTATATCTTGAAAGTGCGTGTCTTAATGTTAATGTTTGTGCAGAATGACTATACTGTCCAGCAGAGAACACACTTGTATCCAGATACCGTGGAGCGGTCATAAATTCAAAAACAAGACGGAGATGTGCCATACGTTGCTTGATCCCATTGAGGTAGATATAGCAGCTAGCCAGAGTTTTAAAATTGTTGCATCTGGAATTAACAGCAATTTCCGCTTCTTGTGGAAACTAAGTGATACAATTTTTAACTGAAAAGAACTTTGAGTTGTGACACTGGAAAATCTAATGTGCTGCAGAGGTAATTAATTCAGTTTCTTCATAATACATAGTTGATAATATCACAGAACATCTCTGGCTATAAAATGACAAAAAGGATTTTTTTTTTCAACTGCAAGACTGGCTTATGGAGATAATTCTGAAATGTCAGGAAATGTGTTTTAAGGAAAACACTGGAAGTTTTCCTACAAATTCTAATTCTTTTGAAAATTATCTTGGAAACAAGAGTACATCAAAGGCACATTTAGTTTTTCACATGCAATATTAAAAATTTAGGTTACTATTACAGGACATAGAATTTAAATACATCTCATCTATATCATGTTAATGAAGGTAGAGAATATGGCAGTAAGTTTAATAAATTCATTGTTTTATTCATTTGGTTCCACTGTTTATGAATGAATAAATTAATGAAGATGTATTGAAACCATGGAAAACATTTGCTTTACAACGTAAGTTGCAACAGAAATCTAGAAGCATTAAGTAATATTGCAAGATACAGATTAACAAAAATTCAATTTAATTTTTTATTACCTACATTGTATTTTCTTCTGTTGCAGTTAACAGCATAGGCTGCATAATTTGTCTGGCTTCTTCTTCTTCCATGGCTCTCCGGTCCGTATTCGGTCCATGGCCTCATCAATTCTCCTCTTCCATTCGTTCCTGTGTTAGGTCTGTCTGTCCGAGGTTGAGGTTTCGAAACGTATTCCTTTTTACGGTGCAAGGTTGTTAGCCTTGCCACCAACCCCCAACCCCCAACCTGGAGGACCAGGGTACCTGTCTTAGTCTGACCTCTCCCCCTCGACCAATCTGGCTAGGGAGGCCCTACCAGTAGCTATGCTGCCGCCAGCATAGCTTTGTCTGGCTTAATTAATCATATTTAATTTACAATTAGTGCCTGATTTTTGTCTCTTTTGGTAGAATACCAGGTATATTAAATTAAATCAGAGCTTTTATCAGACCATATTTATGTGACATTGACTTCATAATTTGTGTTGTTGATGTACAATTTTTTCCCCCCCAGGGATATGGATGCATGTACAAAAACAATCATATGTCATCACATGCTGCTCTTGAAAACTGCAAGATGGTGTCCCCATGGGATGTGGAGGATCTCGTACAGGCAGGCCATAGAGTGAAGTCTTGTCCTTACTTTGCGTCACGTGATCTGGTTGATACAGCTGATATTGTGTTCTGCCCATATGTTTATCTCATTGATCCAAAGATTAGAAACATGGTATGTATCAGAATGGCTGTTAAAAAAACATTTTGTTTGTTCTACCATAATTTAAAATATCTGTGGTTCAGTCTTTCAGAATCATAAATTACATTGTCAGTGGCAAGTGTGATTAATATTTGTGTTGCCTGTGCTTTATGTCTCTGAACTACTATTGTAGATGAAACTGCAGCTGCGTGGAGCAGTCATCTTGCTGGATGAGGCACACAACATTGAGGATTCCTGCAGAGATGCTGCAAGTTGCTCTGTGTTATATGATGACATTTTCCAATCAATGGAAGACTGCAAGAGAGTTGCATCCATGGGAATCTTACCTGAAATACATGACAGCCTGGTACAGAACTAATATTGTATTTCTGAGTATATTTGTGTGTTTATAATTTTTAAGCTTAAATTCAAAAGAATATTCTAGTTGTAAAAGGGGCCATTTGGCTAAATTTTGGGACCTCCTTCAATAATTGATTTAAGGGCCTCATTATCCATATTGTTCTTTTACTCTACAGAATTGCAAAATTTTGTGTTTAGTTGAATTGTTTCTTAAATTAAATGATGCTGGTATTTCCTCCACGCCAGTTCTAACATGTGTGCAGCCATGACATTGCTAACGCAGGGCATACCACATAAAGGTGAAGTTGGTATTACGGTGGGTGAGTTTTAATGTTGCACATCCTATCTCAAGCCCTCAGAAGTACTCTTATGGTTCTAGTTAAATGCTGTGTCTCAAATAATAGCCGGGTACTAACATAGTTTGTAAGTGCAAATGACCAAGTATATATATATATATCTGATTATTCTGATGATACCTTGTATTAACAGAATAAATGTCAAAAGTGGTATATTGCAATTTTTTAAATAAGTGATGTTAGCAGAAAATTTAAATTTAAATTATTAAACAATTTTAAACTTGGTGAGATTTCAAGTTCTCGTGGCAACAAATATTAAAATGGCTGTCTTTTGGAATGTTGCAGTGTGCACTCTGATAGATATTGACTGACATCATTCTGGTGATGGAGGTAGTAAGCACCTCTGAAACATCACTCGGTTTCTACCGGATTATACAACACCCAGAAGACGGTCAATCATCTCCATACTCATTGCCACGAGAACCTGAAATCTTAACAACCTGGGATACTCTTAAAATATATGTGGTAGTCTTTCATGTTCTCTTCTGTATGTATAATAGTAATCTGTATTACACTTAGTTTCCCAGAGTACCACTTGTGTTATTGCAGGCAGCGTTCTTAAGTAACCTGATGACGTGGATGTCACAGAAAATACGATTTGCAGAAATGTATCAGACTGACAAGGAGAAGATAGATGCCAGCACATGGGGTGGAGCAATTGCTGTGGCAAGTTTTGAGGAACATAACGTCAACCTTGAAAGTATATTAGAATTTAAGGTCAGTAACAAAAATGGAAGCAAGCACAAATATTGCCTGCTCAAAAAATCAGATTATAGGTTAATGTCTCAGATACATTAAATACCCTTACTGAAAGTAAAGATTACCAGATATTGGTGATAAAAAATTGTTCTTTTCTTGTCATAATAACCAGTTTTACCATGTATGTTGCCTCACATAAGAAATGATCATCATCATTCTGTCAGGTATTAATCCATGTGGCTCCATGCCATCTCTTCAGTGGTCTTTACAAATTTTCAATTAGTCTAGGCAACAAAGCATGAAGAGAATCATTCTTTAATTGGTGTGATGTTTTGTTTGTGTAGAAATTCACAGTGGAGGCAGTTGCAGCAACTAACAGTGATGAGAACATTATGCAAACAAAGGCATCTTATGAACAACATGGTGTACAAAAAGCCACAGTTTTTGTTCTTGAAGGGCTATCTCTAGCTTTTGGCTTGATGTATGATAATAACATGGAGCATATTTGGGACTATTATGTGGTAGTGGGCAGGAATCCAATTGTAGGCTCTTCTTTCGAAAAAGTGAGTAATATGTTCGTATAATGGTGGTGGTGATGATAACAACAGTAATAACAACAGTGATAATGTTAACATTTACGGTAGCAATGAAAATAACAATAACAGCAACATTAATGTTAATAACAGCAACATTAATGTCAATAACCGCAACATTAATGCCAACAATAGCAACATTAATGTTAATAACAGCAACATTAATGTCAATAACAGCAACATTAATGTCAATAACAATATTGACAATTACCATCTAGATAATGATGTTACTATTTTTATTGTAGTAATAATAATATGTTAATACTGTAATAATCTAGAAGCAGTATATTTACTAGGCCATTGAAACATTCTAAACTTGTTCTCCTCTGGAAGTTGCAGACTAATTGTGAAATTTTCGTAGTGTATTCAAAGAATTTTGTGCTGACTGTGTGATATAAATACTGTCTCATTTAACAAGTTTGAAGTAGGTGTTCAGTCAGGCCTTACCTTTCAATGATGGTGTGTGTATCTTTATGCACTTTTGTGCACAAATGGTCTATCAACATAAATATACACAACCAGAAACAAAATTTATCCTTTATTGCAAAGAAATAAGGTATTCAAATATCCATACTGCAGAGCTGCTGGTCAGATTTAATTCCAGAGTTGATAGTTTATTGGTATACTAGTGTGAATTCTGGCTAGCTAAACCACACCTAAAGATGCGATGCACGTCGGTAAAGGTCAATGTATTAATCATTAGTCCGTAAAGGACTAATTAATAACACATTTATATTTCCTCATAATTATAATAGAACCTATATAAAATTGATCTGGAGATATAGATGTTATGTTTAGGATGTGCTGCCAAGTGGTTGGTCAAATGCAAGTGGCAGTCCAAGGCTGATAGCAGAAGATGTTCCTCATTCAGACTGGGGACATTACTTGAACTTTCTGTGCATGAATCCTGGCGTGATATTCCAACCAATCGCTGATGTGGTACGAAGCATTGTACTGACTTCTGGCACGCTAGCACCATTGGAGACATTCACCTCTGAGCTCAGTACTACTTTTACTAATGAACTGCAGGCTCTTCATATCATAGATGAAAATCGGGTAATTAATTATCTCTGCTGACAGACTGAATGAGAAAACATATACTGAAAGGTCAATCTAATGTGTGTGTATCCAGTTGACTGTGTTATGTATACTTGCTTTCAGTTATGGGTGGGATCCCTTGGTTCTGGACCAAGAGGTAGGGAGCTACAAGTTTCTTACCAACATACAAGTCTGTCTGACTTCAGGCAAGAGCTAGGAAACACTATACTTGAAGTCTGTAAAGTGATTCCATATGGTGTCCTTTGCTTCCTTCCCTCATATGGATTGTTGGAAGCCTTACGGCAACAGTAAGTTCTCCCCAAGTTTCTACATTTCTAGACACTTGTATGTTCTGATGGTAAAATGTATTCATTATAGTGTGACTGTATTTGTCATGCTATCTGCACACAGATTTATTTCTTTGTGTAGGAACTGAGTTTGAAACTCATTGATTTGTAGTAACCGTCACCAAATTGCATGTTCCAAGGCCACAGAAGAACTTCACTACCTCTTACTGCACAGTCCTACGTAAACTGTTGCAAGTTCTCAACTGTCATCTTCACTGACCTGGGCTAGACTGTTCATGTTAACAGCCATGTATAATTTTACTGTGACCTTGAAACATGCAGTTTGGTGTTGGCTACTGCAGCTCAACGCTGGCCTTGTAATCCTGGGGTCTCGGGTTCGATTCCCAGCGGTGCCAGAATTTATAACTTGCGTTGGGCAAGGCCATGGTCTAGGCAACACGGAGTTTTCCTCCGTGGCATCCCAACAATTACTCCATTCACACACAGAAGAAGGCAATGGCAAACCACTTCTGGATCATCTGCCAAGAACGTATATGAACAGGTCCCAGTCCGAGAAAAGGATGGAAGGATCCTATTCATATGGACCTGTCGTCAGACAGAACACTAAATAAATAACTGCAGCTCATTAAAGCAGTGTAACTCTAAAACTAAACTACATTATTCATCTACTGTTGTCTTGTGTCATTTGAACAGGAAAAGTACATAGGTTCTGAAACAACTGTATATATTATTGTATTTTCTTTGTTTATTTTTATCCTTGTCTGTATTTTTCATGGAACCTTATTTTCTCTCTCCCTGTAAAACCCATTTCTTTATTATATCCTTATATATTTTGGTATAAGTGTGTGGAAATGTGTGCTTGCTTTTGAACCACTTACTGATGGGCTAGTCTTCATTCCATTCTTAGAAGATGATATTGTGTTATAGTAGGTTCGTTCACCAGCATTTTAGAGACATTACCGTACTTAATCTTCGAAGTGAAACTTCATGATGTTTTAAAAATGTAAACCAGCTTACCACAAAATTCAAGGATATAAATGTATAGTTCAAATAACCATCATGATAGCTGGCTAATTTCATGAAACTTTTATGAGTATAATAATTGTTAACCCAGATCATAGGGTCTGCATATGTCATGCAAATGTTGTTCTTCTAGTTGAACTTCTCTGTATGTTAATGATTTTGTTACAGCTGGCTTATGAGTGGTATATGGAAGGAGCTGGAGGTGCACAAGGAAGTTCTGTGTGAGATGCGAGGCAACAAAGATTTCTTGCCTACAATCCAAGCATATTATGATTCTGTTAGACACTGTGAGCTCGGAATGGGTAAAGGTCCATTACTATTTGCAATCATGCGTGGCAAAGTTAGTGAAGGACTTGACTTTGCTGATAACCGAGCCCGGGGAGTTATAACTGTAAGTCAAAATATGCCTGAGCAAGTGTCTTTCACTTCTGCTAGGTATTCATACTTTTAAATACAAATCACACTTCGTGCAAAATGTCCATGCATTCTGTTTTTAAATACCTGGAGTTGTACAGACATGAAATGTTGTTCCACCATCATATTGATTTTGTTTAAAATATATAGGCAGTTATACTGCACTGCTACATACTGACTGACACTGGTTGACGGTTATCATAATGGAATAAGAATTAAATCTCTCCTCAGCAATCATTCATTACCTTCTGTATACAACAGCATGTTGACATGGTAAAAATTTTAGATGTTTCAGAGGAATTTGCAGTCTCCTTCTTTAGGCTCAGAATTGTGTAGTGAATCCGGACAGCCATGCCCAACACAAGTTATAAATTCTGGCACCGCCGGTGATCGAACCCAGGACCCCAGGATTCGATTTTGGTTAAATGAATTAATTTCACTGTTGCCACTGATGATGACCTCTTGAGGTTGAAACGCGTATGGCTCTAGTGTCTTTTTTGTAGTGTTAATAGTTTGTTTGTTTGCTTATTTTATATTCTTATGTTTTAGGTTGGAATACCTTATCCCCATTTGTATGACATACAAGTGGGCCTAAAGAGAAAGTACAATGATGCAAACGTGAAACGTGGCCTGAAGTCTGGGTCTCAGTGGTACGAGACACAGGCGTATAGGTGAGTAGTGAGGTGTGCCGGCATTTTTTGTGTAAGGTATTCTTAGTCCCTGTGCACATGTGATCTGTTATAATAAACTTTACGTCTAATAAGCACAACTTCTCATACCATACATAATTGCTGTAAGCTTTGTCATGCATGTCCAAAAGTATGTAAACATGTAACATTACCAATCTGGGTAAACAGATATCATGGACTATTGATATTAATAACTTTTCTGGAATCTGTCAATAAATGTCAAATACAAAGAATTGGTAGGCACAGATTGCATGAAAAAAGCAAACTTAACCTGAAATTGGCCATTTTGATTACACAGGGATAAAAAAAATTACTGTATTTTTGATGGAGAATTGTAGCTATGACTTTTATAAGGAAAAGTAATAATTTTTTTTCTTAAATTTACCTCTGAGAGGATGGGTCATCTGATATGCAAGGTCAGCATATAGTCTGGTAAGTAAGATACTGAAATATTTTTGTGTTCTTTTAATGCTCCTTCATGATTGTTTTAGATGCTGATAAGACCTGTTGAAATCCTTCTAAGCAGTTCCAGAAGTCTGCCCATTCACTGTTTCATCCACTCCTCTTACTCCTCCTAACAGCGCACCTGGTATTTTAATATAAAACAGGCATGTATAATGCTGTCAATTTGCATAAAAATATAGATGTGAGGGGTTGTTATTAATTTCTGCAATTTTACACTTTCTTCTGTGAAACGTTTGAAGCATTAATCATTCATCATTATAGCACAAGGAATTACGCAAGAGGCAGTCATGATTTGCCATGTAAAATCTGAAATTTTCATATCACAAAAATGTTTTGTTTATGCCCAGTTGTCATTTATTAATTTAAAGTTTTCCTGTAATTAGTGTTGTCTGTGATTGAAGCCTAATTTTTGTGCTATTACACTTCAGCTGTATCCATTTACTGTTTAGTCTGTTGTCATTCAAAGGAATATTAAACAGGGTAATTCATTATTTAATGCATCACATATAAGGTGGTGCTGTGTTTTAGTTTCTTTTTTGAACACTTTGTGAATAACTGAATACTTTGACGCATTATAACAGTGGGGTCCGCAGTGGCCGCACGATCTGAGGCGTGGGCCTTGTGCCGCTTGGTCACTGGGACCGTGGGTTCGAATCCCACTCTAGCCATGGATGTTTGTCCGCGTCTTTCTGTGTTGTGCTGTCCTGTGTACAGGTAGAGGCCTTGCGACGGGCCGATCAATTGCAGCAACTGTAGTAAAATAATTAAAAGTTTGTTCTTCTTCTTTTGTAATCAATCCTAGGATTGGTTGGCAGCAGCTCTTGAGCTGCTGATACTTTGAAAATTCTGAGGATCTTTAATGTGGTCTATTGCCCTTGCCTTCCGCATCCTATGCTGTTGACCCACCTGGGTTCATCAGCCTTTAGGGGTGATTTCACACCCCAAGAGCATGAGGGTGCCCTGAACCTCCACCTGCTCATCCACCCTCTGAATAGGCTGTTGACACCTGTTATAGCAACTGATTCTTTATTATCCATTTTCAGGGCTCTGAATCAAGCATTAGGACGGTGTATCCGCCACAAGAATGATTGGGGTGCTCTTATAATTATTGATAAGAGATTTATGACTGTGGAGAAACATGTTCAAGGATTATCCAAGTGGATACGCAGAAAGGTTGGTACCAGTATATGTTATTATTATTATGTGTGACAGAAATATGTTTAGTCTGTTGTTTAGTAGAAGTGATTTTGATGAAATACATCCACTTAGTCATCACCATTGCCTGAATGTACAGCTGAATTAATATGTAACTTACTTTTGATTAGTTATTGAATGTACGTCATTGGTTCAGTCCACAGGAGAGAGTTTTCACTCGACACGTAAATGGGAAAATGATTATTTATTCACACACCCACATGTTTGATCTCCAGAAGTATTTATCAGAGTTAAATATAATCAGGCATTGAATGTGTGTACTAGTAGTTGTCTGGAAAATAACATTTTGATCCACCATAACATCTGGTATTAATCTTAAATATTCTAAAAAATTGCTCGTATTACAGGTGCAGTTCTTTCCCACATTTGAGAAATTTCACTTCAGCCTGAGGAACTTTGTACAGTACCATAATCCAGTGGTACCAGAAGAGTCACAGTTGAACCACCAAAATGATAACTGAAAGAGAAAGCTAAATAATTCATATCACATTCTTACGTATCAGCGATTTCTTTTTGTTCTCATGTACAGGTCACTCTCCCCTTGGTGGTAATGAACATATTATAAACTAAAGCGGCCCATCCACGTATGAGTCTGGCTCGGCGAGCTTGACTCGTGAGCCGGGCTCGGATATATTCCACCACACACGCATAGCTGACTTGGCTCGTGACACCCCACCCACAAACGAGTTTGGCTCAATGGAACCCGAGCCAAGCCGGACTCGTACGTGGATGGGCCGCTTAAGAGTTCTGCTGTGCCGATCTCTTTCTGTTGGTAGAGTGATGAGATCTTATGGGGTTGGTAACTGGGCCAAGTCAAAGATCTTGGAGGGATATTATAGGTGATACAATTAATGAAACTTAGATTCTGCGGAGAATGCACGTGTTTAATCACTAACAGCTCGATACCATAAAATAATTTTATATACATTTTTAAAGTTACGAACATACGATCATTCACTCTTCATATACTACGAGGTGCATTACTGATACTTTGTAACTTAATTAAATTAGAATAAAAAAATTGCAAAAGACAAAGCAAATGGGCGTTAATGATTGGCGACTCAAGACGTAACAAGTAATAAAATATGTAACATAAACTTCATTGATAAATTTGTAAAAATGAGCTGATTATTCTTTTATTTCAGCCTTCTTTCTTTTGCCAAGGGTAAATAGCACCCGACAGCTAGCGAGTGTTCGCTATTCTTATGAAAGATGTCTATAATGGTCAAGTATCAAGAGATTTGCACAGATTCTTTAAGGCACTTTACCTTCAAATTTCTAAATACATCCACTTGTACATTTAGGCATTCATAACAAATTTACAATTCAGTACAATAAAAATCTACTGTATTTACAGCTGCCCAATATATTAAGAATTTACCATGTACTGTAGAAGGGGCAAATCTGTGCATTCAGCATCCATTAGAAATAAAATACTGGGATTGAAAGGGCAGGAGAGGTAGCAGGTAAGGAAGAATATACGTCTACTCTCAATTTGTAAACATTATTTCCCAGCGACAGTGCTTATTTCTAGGTCAGTAATGAATGTTTTTACGTAGTACGTGCATTTGCTTTCCTTCTACCTGTGAGCTAGAGACCTGACACATTTTGGTCTACTGTATGTGTAACAAACTCTGTTATATTATTGATAAACTATTTTGGTTATATAAAATCTGACTAATAATATTTTATATTCTTAGTAGTTTGTACTTCAAAGTGATTTGAGATGAAAAATTATGAATATTTATTTCTTCTTTAAACCAAGAACCAACAAATTCAAAGCTACAGGCAAAATATTTTCAGTCCGCTCGATGTACATTTAACCAGAACAATTTCTCTAAAGAAAATTTTTCATTGCTTGTAATCGTCCCCGCTGGAACAATCTCCAGCTCAGGTTTCAGTTATACCAGAGTTGCTCATCGTTTGTAAGGTTCCCACTCGACGTGTCCGAAAACATTCTTCTGACGTACACGATTCGATTGCCGAGTTCTTGCAGCACGCGGTAGTTGTCGGCTATCTTGGATTCTCCAGAAGATAGTCGTCTGAACTTCTTCAGCTGAAATTAATCACATTGTAAGTTGTCACACATTACTGGTAAGTGAAAGTATTTTTCAAATACTCCATTTCTATTCTGAAGGTGAAGGCAACATTCCTTTGAAACGTTGGTAACAAAACCTCCATGAATTCACGGTGTTGCGGCATAGAATAACAACTTAGCCTGGTATGATGGGATAAACGTTGAAGAGCCCAATGGTAACATTTTTTCTCGCCTGCTTCAACAGCGATTTGTTTCGCATTTATAGGTTATGTATTATTCTCATTGTCAACAGATATTATTTCATTAAACAACATTAACCAGTTGATCTCTGTAATGGGATAATATTTTATTTGCTGTCCGGGCTGAATTTAAAATTATTAATTTTGTCTAGCGTCGGCTTTAAAGGGGACGGACACACTCGCCTGCATGTAAGAGATGAATTGTGGCTCCGGAAACACGATCCAGGTGACTGCCTCGGAGCAGGGCGGCGTGGTCAGAGACCCACGGTAGGTGTAATATATCTCAAGGTCGCGTGGCAGAAGCGATGCCATGGTGAAAGTGGAGTCCAGGTAAACGGACTGACCTTCCAGCTTCACTAGGTGAAGTTTCTGCAGCAAGGGTTGTAGTGTTGGGTTGTCCTTCTCTCTAACCTGCAAAACACCCCATTGTAAGTTTTAGTAAATCGCCCCGATTATCATCGTAGTATATACAAGGCCAGAAAAAAGTATACGAATAAATCGTTGAACTGGCAAATGTTAAGACGATGCTTACCTCGAAGAAAAACGCAAGGACTGAGAGCCCGTCGCTATGGCCCAGTGCTTCATGGACAGATCCGTAACTTTGTTTCCTGTGGACGATGTGCATCTCCATTGGATACCTAAGCCCGTAGGAAGAATAAAAAAAACATTTTTTTCAGCGTTATAAACCCCTGCCCGTAAACTGGATTGTTTTCGCTGGGGTTGTACCGTAAAAATTTGTCTGATGATATTTGAGGGGTCGTGATCTACTTGCCTTACGCCATTTACTCTGTGCTCGCTGCCCCTGTAATCACGTAGACCCCAATGGAAGTGCAGCGTGTCCATAACGTAATGGTCCTTGAGCAGGGCGCCGTATACTGCAGGGGGGTGCATCGACCTCGTCAGCCCTTCTGGTCTCAGCATAACTTTCCAAGAAACAGAGGTCGTGTAATTACAATATCGATTTTGCCCTTCCCCTTTCCTGCCTCTTATGCAGTGGGTATTGCTGAAGTGTGAAGCAGGTTGCTGACCTCCGTTTAGTGCCGAGGTTAAGAATGCATTAACTCTCCCATAATTAAGGATGTGAATACATTTACGTATTGTATATTTTCTTCAGTGTTTGTTCATTCTGCCATGAGTTTAAGAACTAAATATGAACGAGAGGTATTTATTACAGCGCGCAGAGGCATAAATTAATATTTATTAACCGTGTTAATGAAAAGCAGAAATTTATGTTAAGCAATTGTAGATACAAATATAAACCCCATGTCACATTTACATAGCTAAAGTAAATAAAATTAGTTCATTGTTAACAAAATGATTCATCATAATGTCATTTTTGCTGCTCTTTGTTAAGGTCTTGTACCATTTTACTTTGAAAGTTGTTACGCTTAAGATTGGATTAATATATGTATACATAATATTCTAACTCATAGGCCTACCATAATATGATATAAATTAGTATTAATAATGGCAGAGATTTACAGTGAACAGACGCGAATTGCATTCTCGAATTTCATTTAATACAGTCAAAGGGGAAACAGCGAAATAATTACGTTGTCGTTTTATACCGTACCTGAGTGTCCATTGTTTGTGAGGTTAAGAGGCCCAGGTAACGGGTCGTGGTAGCCAACCATCTCCACTGCTCTCAGCGGCAGAGGTATTGCACGATGTCTGATGATCTGTATCGGCGATTGATTCTCCCCGCCACATTTCTTGTGATCTTCTTGCCACAGCACTTGGCCTGAAAGTCGACAGAATTTTGTAAGCTCCATCGCTTTTAGTACCAATGTCTGGCTCTGAATTTAAAAGCTGCAATGTACCGCCCGAGCTGTGGCTTGCTACGTCACACGCAGGGGCAGGTCAGGGCATCTTTAAATCGTAGTGCTATTGTTGATTCCAATTCGTGATGAGGTACGATGAATAATATTTCATTGAACGATTCTCAAATTGAGTTTGGTTGTTTTTCGAATAATATGCGAATCCCTTTTTATGCTATTCTTAAAATAGTTGCCATTCGTGTCACCGCATAGAACATACTTAATTTTTCTTTGTTCATTTACTCTTCTAGATACTGTGCCTCTGTCAGTAATGTAACTTTTCTTTAGACAACTATATTTTGATTTAAATTATGTCAGACGGTTTGGGTTGGCCCTTTTTGCGTTTCAAATCTAAAACTTCTTGACGATGGTGAAGAGTCAATTGAATAAAAATTTTCTTGGATATTATCCATCGTCTAGTAAATATAAAACGTAAAACGACGTTTCGGAGATGGGACTCTATCTCCGTCTTCAGGTTCCTACACAGTTGGGCCGGAGATAGGGATTAGCTCTATCTAGTGGGCCCAACTGTGTAGGAACCTGAAGACGGAGATAGAGTCCCATCTCCGAAACGTCGTTTTACGTTTTATATTTACTAGACGATGGATAATATCCAAGAAAATTTTTATTCAATTGACCTTTTTGCGTTATTTTACTCGTGATGGAAATATAATTGGGGCCTGGGTTCTACTGATAACGTTGTAATGTTATGACCTTGAAGTATGCAATTTGGTGACGGCGATTACAACTGGTATATTTTGCTGTGATAAGCCTGGCGGTTGTAGTGTAATTGAAAGTCGCAGAATACATACGATTTCTGGCATAGCCGAATCTGTGACTCCGAGCGACTCTATGGTTCCGGCCCCATGCACCTGAAACAATGAAAATATACTCAATGTATTAAAGAGAACAGACAGTTTTAGGTTACAATATGGGTTTACCATCGGAACATTGAGCAAGTGAAAATTAAAATGCATGCTACTAGATTTAACCTCGCGCACACTAGTTTGGTAGATATCGAACATTTAGAAGAGAAGATTTCAACCCATTTCCGTCAGTACGAAGTTGAAAAGACACTTTTCCTTAGTTTCCATGTTTAGTTGCGGTTCAAAGTAATTCTAATTCCGTCCATTAGTTCCGTTCTATTCTTCGTCTTTCTGCCAGCGAATCCCAAATGATTCCTAAATGACCATCTTCCTCCTCGCCTTCTGCGTACTGAACGGTTATGGCCTGCCTTGAAAAGTTTTAAGCTGGCTTAAACATTCTGAGTTTTGTATTAAATTCCAGTGTTCATCATCGTGCTCACAAAACACATCATTCGAGTCTATCCTGAGTCAGTCCACACATTGAAACCGTATTTCCTAATACTATATTCATATTAATATTTGTCCATCTTTCCAAGTATCCCTAGACCTCCCATGGTTTTTTTTCCTTCTTCAGGATTTCCAACTGCAAATTCGCGTGTCCCCCCCAAATATATTCTCCTCTTACCGCCAAGAAGTATTAAGTGGATAGTAAAACTTATGAAGCTAGCCATTGGCTTGTCCTGTGTAACTTTCTAAGTCCACAGTTATTTAGTCTAGTTTAAAATTCCTTCTTCTCTTCTTTTCAGCCATCCTTAGTCCGTATTTTACATCGTACAAAAACATTTATTAATCTTTAAGTTTTTAAAATCTGTCGCAATGAAGCACTTACCATTTATCAGACTGAAGAAAAGAATTGTCAAGAAGAGGAACTTGACAAGGAATCTCACTTGAAGCATCGTCTGTAATAGAAATTGCAGTCGTATTGAGTGTGTTATACAGGGACTAAAGAATGCATGTTTCATTGGGTGGATACCTAAAACTAACTGATACGGAGAAGCACATGTTTCAAGTTCTCAATTATCAGTCATTCTGCTTCTCGTATAATCACTGTCGATGTTTAATCGTTCGCTCTGTCACACACAATCGATCCATCCATCCATCTAACTTCCAAAATTACAAGTTTAATGCAAGATTGCGACTGTGATGCATTTCACGGCAGGTTCTTTTGACCTTAATAAATTTCAATGCAGAGAAATGCAAGATTATAATCAAAATATGTGTTTTAACGTCAGATGTCTAAATTTAATTTAATTCACAAGTAGCCTATGCCATTTTCAATAAGGGGAGAATAATATTACCTCTTCACTTATTTCACCTACAGTGTAGATAATAAAAGCGAATAAATACATTGCGTAAAATCAGATGTCATTAGAAGCTTTAACATTTATCCAAGCTATTCTTATGATAAATCATACAGACGTAGGTTGTGAGGTTGTGGAGTGGATTCATCTAGTTCAGATATTAATCATATTGATATTTATTAATCTGTTGGTTTCAGTTTACAATTTTGGACATTACTCCCTGGTCATATGTTTACTTCTAAATATATTTACATTTTTATATTCTCTGCTGTCCTTTAAACTATGCTACTATCCGTCAACTTTGCTGCACCACAGTTTATAATTTATTCGTCGTCATATTTTATCACTGATCTTTTTACATTTTTTCTGACAAAACTGGGGAATTCCTTGCTAGTTTCTCAAGAAAGACTCTGTTCCATGTGTTAAGTATAAGTGTCCTATATTTTTAGTGGCTTTACTCACTCCTTGCAAGAAAATTCTGAGATAATTGCTCAGAATAGGCCACGACCCTGAATCCCAGACATTTCCCATGTCGTGATTATACAACCTGCCCCTTCGACGTCCTATTATGTGAGCAGCTTGGAAAACACTGTTAAGGAAACTACGAACCATACTCTGAAGTCTATCATGTTAATTTGAATGTCCTGAATTGAGAAGAAATGCTGTAATTATTCTAATTACGGATACAAACTGAAGTGTTCATGTTTCGAAGCTTCTAGAATTAGATGCCGGTACTAAAATGCCCCGTGCTAATCGTCAAACGCTGTTAAATTTAGAAGGTTTTATGTAGGATCAGATGCATTATCTGTTTTATTTGATGAAGATTCTGTAATCTGTAATGCAAACACTTATCACGTTTCTGACCGCCTGAGTCTGTACTTACAGTTTAGAAGACTTTACTAATTCACACGCTTACGTCTTCGCGTGCACTGTCTAAACGAAACATCACTTATCATAGTGCAATGTCATTAATTGTAGTTTAAATAAAGCCTGTCTCAGCTATGAAAAGAGTACAGATAATATCCTTGGTTTTCGTGATGTGCCAATGATGACAGCTCAACAGCTGTGTGTTTATCAAGGCCTTCGTTAGGTAATACTTATTCCTTTACAGTGCACACAAAAGGTAACGTTTTTTGTCCTCAGGTATATTTCTTGACTGCGGAAATGATGGGACTGTGTTCAATGATGAAATTCAGCCTACTTCGAAATGACACAACTAGTGACATAATTGATCTCGAAATTATTGGTTTAGCGTTCGAATCTTGTTCATGACATCACCGCCAGTCATCTTCTTCATAGTCACAATTGCTTAGGTTGTTATTTATATAAATTTGCATATTATTACAAATTTTCAGGTACTGGAACTGATATTTTGTTGTATAGGAATAAGTTTAAAGCTTTGTTAAAATAATACATTTCTATAATTGGTATTATTGTAAGAACATTACGAATAATGTTTGAGGATTCTATTAATATTATATACTCCCTTTTGTCCATTGTTTAATTATGGACACTTACAGCTTAATAAAGAAAACTTATTTTCTCAAGATGGCTGTCTTCTGGGTTATTACGCCGTGTGGTCTGGTAGAAGTTTACTGACGTTTCAGAGGTGCTTGCTGCTTCCATCCCAGACGACAGTCATCTTCAGACTCACCGCTGTGGAAACCTCAAATACTACTAAGGCTTGTTTTTTTTTTAAATTATTTCTAAACAGTAAATACGGGCATAAGTGGCATAATTGTTTATCGAACTTCCTTCTCAGTTACAGAAGTTTCAATACTTTAACCGCCGTTATAACTTCAGATTTTGTGCGTTATTTTCTATTTCACATACTTCATTGACTCTGGCATTTATTTATTGATGGAAAATCTGCAATCCTTTCATTGACAAACTAGTCATACTTCAAGTACTCTGAATTAAATTGTCAATGTTGGCATTGTGAGTTGCATATTTTATACCGAGCACTAAGTTCGTACGTGAGGAACCGTTTTTAAATAAAGTAATGAACATTAGATTTGAACTCCATCAAAAGTATATATTACGTTGGACTGATACGAATTAAAATTAAACTCACCTGATCACTTTAGTGTAGATCCTCGTCCGTCACCCCCTTCACTCACGCACCAAATTTAATCGAAATCCGTAACTGAAACATACGAACAAACAAACTCCTTAGTGTGTTTGTTTTATGTGTATGATTCAGAAAACTTATAAAAAACCGTAATAATGTCTAAAACCTTATTACAGTCTTTTAATTCTGCTTTACAGTACCTTTCGTCTCGTTGAGTCGCCAGTCGCTCTGGATCGTTTCACCTCACAACTGAGAAACAATCTCTCTCTTCCAGCAAAGCTTCAGTGCCGTAACCAAGCTTCTTCGAACATAAGCTACTGATCCGCAGTCAGGTAGTGTTAAATACGTATGTTTACTCGTCACCGCGTTAGTTAGCACTTGGTACAGTGAGGCTGTAAGATACAGCTACTGGAACTTTACAAAAGTTGAAAGACACGCTCTTATCAATTACGTATATATGTTCTTTACAACAAATAGTAACACAAATTGTCCACAATATAAATTCGTTTGATTTACGCTCATTCTGCGGCTATAAAATCAAAATAGTGTTACATCTGATCTAGTTATGCTAGTAGGGGCCTCGCGTTCCTTTTGGCACGCCACGTAAACGTTGCCTGTTGAAATGATTCTCCAAATGTTTGTAGTCGTGATGGTTGATGTTTTTACTAATATTATGCTAGACATGTGGTTTATTTTCACGACGTTTCGTGAGTAGACTCTATTCCATTCATTACTACGAAAAGATGTGTAAGGAGGCATTGGTGGCCAAATTTAAGGTTTTATCAAGGCAACTGGAGGGACCGAGGAGAAATTTCTCCATCGAGAGAAAAATCTCCAGCCAGAATAACCGGTCCGTGGACCGAAATTTGAAACTGGAGCCATCCGAGGACGGAGCACGTCTGCTGACTGACTACTTTGACATGGCGTCAGATGTTAGTCAAAGTAGTCGAATGATAGGCATTTCGGGTGTGATGAAGGACGAATCACTCCCGGCATATACAGTGTTTGCTTACTGTCATGTTTATTTAGACAGTCTGCCTTCGCTTTATGGGATTTGCCTTGATAAATGTGGCTTTAAATGTAATGAGACAGGCCGCACTGTCAAATGCGAAGAGTGTTCAAAACCTCATTAACGAAAAGTATTTTCGGAGTCTGTTTTATGAGCAGTTTATATGAAAAAGATTGTGGCCTCAGTCAAGACCACATTTTGGACCATCGAATTCCTTTTTACGTAGTAAATTCTTTTCACTGTCACACAGCAAATAGATGCAGGTCAAAATTCGACATGAAGTAGACGCCATGTCGGCAAACATATTTTGTGTAGTCTTTCGTAACGTGATTCGCCGGGTATATTTATGTGAGGAAAATAATGAACACCACTTCAAGAAACTTTAATATTAAATTATTCCACTGGTTGCGTCTCTTTATGAATTTTTGTGAGATGCCATCAAACTGGAAACAAAATTTACATTTTAATTTGTCGGAATGTATTTATTTATTTATATATTTTGTACAGAAATAATTCTAACGTCTATTTTAGTATCGATAAGAAAACTTTGGTAACTCTGATCTTCAACGCTACTTCAAGATTTTTTAAGTTTATCGATGAAATGTGCACTGAGGTGACAAAACCTAAATTAATGACAACTAAATTTAACTCTGTGGGCTCAACTACAAAGTGCTGCCTAAGCAGGCCTATAGAATAGGCCGTGAAATCTTAATTTCCCCCCAAATTCCAAATCTAATTCAATTATATATAGGTGTTGCTGTTAATAGATACAGCAACGTTAAAGAAGTCAGAATCTGTTTATAATAATTGACGCCGTTACTTGTTTGAATACACATGTAAGTCTATAGGTACATAAGAATATTTTATGTTCATATAAACCAATTCCTTGCTCCTTGTACAAGTTTATATGATCTATAATCCTTGTCCTTTTTAAATATTTCTTCTTTTACTGCCAAGCCTCTTTAATCATATCAGACGCTTTTTCTGCTATCATTATTACTGGCGCATTGGTGTTCGAATTCCCTAAAGTTGGAATAATTGACGCATCAACAACGCGCAGATGCTTGACTCCGCGTACCCTCAGCTGCGGGTCCAAAACAGCTTCTGGGTCACTGTCGGGACCCATCTTGCAGGTCCCAGAGAAATGGTGGAGTGTTTCGGTGTAATTCCTCCCTAGGCAGGCCCAGTAATCATCAGTACCGAACTCCAAGTGGGCACAGTCCGGTAATGGTCTCGTGTCTAAGTATACACCAGCATCCTTCAATACCTTTGTGTTGGACAAATTCTTAGCTACGAAGTTACAAGCATCAATTATGACATTCAGATCTTCAATATTTTTAAAATAATTTGGAACTATAACAGGTTGTAGAAAAGGATCTTTGTTCCTAATAGTAATATAACCAATACTTTTTTCTAACATAACACTAGGTTGGAAATAAATCCGATTATATTCACAAAATGGAGTATTTAAACGTATTTGACCTGTACTGGTATTAAACACTGCTTGTGATGGCAGGAAATACTGAATGTCAGGAAAATCGATTGCTGGATCAGCATATCGAGACTTTATATACGCTGAAACTTGTAAAGAACCTGGTGCAGAAAATGGCCCTTTATGATTACGTACATATTCACGAAAATGTCTTATGATATTCTGGTTGCTTGACAGAGTCTGTTGTTTGCCCTCTACTTTGAGTTGAGGACCTACACATGTGACATGATCTTGAAGGTTTTTACCAACTGGCAAATCCATGATGACGTCGATACCAGCTGAACTGAGAGTACTCCTAGGACCAATTCCAGAGAGCATCAATACATGTGGCGATTTAAGTGCGCCACTACTAACTATAACTTCTTTGTTTACATACGCTTTGCCCGTGACGTGTCTGTGCCTTTCCGAAGCATATTCGACCCCGTACGCTGTTTTGCTGTTAGGTTCGATAAGAACCTTGGTAACTCTGACGTTAGTTACTACTTTAAGATTCTTTCTTTTGTTGCGAAAAGGTGCAATGAAAGCTCTATTAGTGCTCATCCGACGTCCGTCCTTTTGTGTAAATTGCAGTAGGGTGGTACCAGTTTGGGTACCGCCGTTGATGTCAACATCCTTGTAGCCGAGCTCCTGGAATGCATCCATCAGAAGCTGTACGTTCTTGTCCTGGTATGAGAACCTCTGTACATTTAACAAACCTCCAACTGCGTGATAATTTGTGTTAGCAGCCCTGGAAGGATCTCGATTATTCTCGGACTTCTTGAAGTAAGGAAGGACATCTTCGAATCCCCAACCATCATTTCCTATTTTAAAGAAAGTTATCATCATTGCCGTTACTGTTACAGTAGTTATATTCTTGTTCGGAAGTGACAGAAGGCTGGAGAAAAATTCATAATGAGAAGCTTCACCAAATATTATTAGGATGATAAAATTAAGGATGATGAGATGAGCAGGTCATGTAGCACGCACAGGAGGTAAAATAAATGCATATACATTTTTTAATGGAAAACCTGAAGAGAGTAGACCACTCGAAAGATCTGGGTGTAGATAGTAGAATAATATTCAAATGAATGTTAAGGAAATAGGGTATGAATATTTCTATTGGGTTTGTACTTTTCAGGATAGGAACCGGTAACAGGTTCTTGTGAAACTCCTGCATATCTTTATGCACTGCTGTTCGTGAAACCAGTTCCCGTATTCACGTTATATATGATACATTTTAAAAATTATTAATCTTACAATACGTGTACACACTTTATAAATATAGGCTTGTAAAATACAGCTATATTTCCCTACAAGTGCTGCGTTTGTCTTGGGTCAGACTTCAAATCTTAACGAACCTGAACGACTCCAACTTACTGTGTTGTGTCCCGAGTCTTTCCTAACTTTGCCCAATTCGTAGTTGACTCAAAATATGTCTTTTTTCGGATCTATATTTATCACCTATCAGAACGTTAGAACTACTAAAACGTATCTGGTTCACATTTTCCTCATACACCTCTTTGAATTTTAGACTAGGTACTCCATCCCGTTTTCGTACCTCCACTTAAACGCCAGGAATAGCTGTAAGACTGCCCTGATTACTTCCTCGAACATACCCACAGATCTATCGTTCTTAATCGCCCTATCGTGCCGCTTTCCATATCATATAACCTCGTAGTTTATACAGCGAAGTACAATAATCAATAACAAGCAGGATCCTTACCCAATTCCTTCCATTTATCATAACAGCGAGCATTTCCTCGGTTATATATCATTCCATTCAAAATGCTGCCTCCTCCTAGAACCTTTCCTGCGTTCCACGTGCAAGATTTCCCTCCGCAGTATCCGTCTTCAGGCTCCGTCTGATACTGCCAGTCAAACCTCGTTTCCCAGTTAAGCGGAATGAACGCCGGGACGTCAGCCTGAGGGGGTTCCTCGCCACCCGCTTCCAACAGCAGTACTTTCCAGTCATTTATCTCAGATAACCTGTAAAGGTGCAGAAGTACACGGTACGTCGTTTTGTACACCGAAAAAGCAAAATGTAAGGAGTTTAAAACAACATATGACCTGGCGCGTCACCTACATCCGACAGTCCACCTTGTCCAACTATAAAATTACGAATCTTATATTCGATATTTGTCTTAAATGCCTATTAGAAATAGTGACAATAATATGAGCATTACAGTAGAAACGTCACTTACCTGCTGGCCACAACACAACCTGCCGATCCTCCACCAACTACTATGAAATCATGTCGTTCGCCATCAACAAGATTCAAGGGAGACAAGTCTTCATTAGTCCACTGGGGACCGTTCATTTTAGGTAGAAGCCACAGCAGATAGCAGAGGAACTTAGTCGCTGGACATGCAGCAGAAGCCATTGCACTAGACCCTGTATGAATTTGAAATACAAACAAATCACGTTACAGCTCCCCTCTTTATATCGCCACAGAAGCAGTTCACGGATGAAAGCCTCGGAACACCAATTCCCGTGTAATTTCAGTATTTTAATGGTAAGTGCCACCCCTCGCACACATTACGAAATAAAAATAATCCCAGACATAAAAAGACAATTTACCGTCACGCCCGCTTGAACGCCAATATTGCCAGAGGACAGCGTGTGGCACTCTAACGGGGTTGACTGAAATTTATTGAACGCATTCCTAACACCATTTATACTCTATATTTATTGCATCGTTAAAGATCATGTGGATCCCAGTGGCCGCGGAATTTAACGTTATAAGAGCCGTCATAGATCGCATACCGAGAAAAAAAAGTGTTTCTGTTTCAAGCGTGTGATTAATACAGTACAAAACACCTACAAACAATTTCTCCGCTAAAATTATTTTTCTTGCCTGTTGTCCACTACAATATGGACGCTTTGTATCTGTTTGTTCCAGAAATCATTTCGTAATTTTGTGTGTTCCACCTTATCGATGCAACCGCAATCTGGAAGCATTAAATCAGGCCCAGCAGTCGCTACAATCACCTTGCCATCGCCAGGGATGTAGTTTAAACTGTCATAGATGCATATTAATTTCTTTCCTTTTCGATAATAATTACATTAAAGATTTTCAAAGGCAGCCGCGTGATATAGAGTAAAAGTAAGGCTGTCCAGCTACGAACCATGGAAGCGCTTGGGGTGAAGGGAGGTGTAGCTTTTTCTCGTTCTCGGTGGTAGACGTGGGTGAGTGGTCAGCGTCACGTCCCAGCAGCACTTTACCGCAGAGGAACGAATCCATTGAATATAAAGAAGGCTGGGTGGGACCCAGACCCGGTATAGACACAGAGGATGGAAGAAAAACCCTCTGCCGGCAGTCCAGGAGGTGGCCAAGCAAGGTGACTGATACGAATTCAGGTGGTACCCGAGTTTTAAACTTGGACAGCTACTGACTACCCTGACTGAAACTGTTACAGCTATATTCACTATCTCCGTATGAATGCTAAACATTACCTCGGAATCGATCAAGGTTGTCTCCTTTCGAATGCTCGCTGTTTATACAAGAGACGCGAAATACATACGTACACAATTTTACACGGAAAATCGGTAGTAAGGAGGCCTTTTTGGAGACCTAGGCATGGGTGAAAGGATAATTATTGACGCTGGTCTCGAAATAAGGAGAAATGAAGTTGTTCATCTGACTCAGAATGGTACCGATCCCTTGTGGACGCGGTAATGAATCTTTCGGTTCAACGATAAGGGGGGAATTTCTTTTACGAGCTGAGTGACTATCGGCTTCTCAAGAACCCGCTCTATCGAGTTTTCCTTATAGAATAAAAAGTAAGCTTTTTATTAAACTTGGGCTGTAAAGGAATGCTTTCTGTAACAACGGCCTTGAACTATTTTTTTGTGGGATATACTGCAGGATCTTGGAAACGTTTAAGCCAACACATCACCGAAATGACGTACAAAAATGTTAGGAAGGTAATTCTATTCGTTGAAAATTGACATAAACTAGTGGAAACAAAATACAAGTTTTGTTGCGTATTAGGTTCTCATAATGCTGTTATTGGTCTTTTGAATAGGATGGCGTGACGATTGGGATGGTCAGTCTCTAGGTACATGGAAAAAGATTACTTCAAATTACAGAACTGACAGCCCGTTCTAAAAATGCGCATTTCCGCTAATAGTTGATACAATAAAGTTAGCCATAAATGTCTTCATTTTCTGCGCCGATTAATGGAAAAATAAAATTAGAGTAATTGCACTCGACGTTATTACGCTATTGTCATTTTTTTACTGCGAAGTTGCTATCATCATAGTACAATTCACAAATGTTTGTCAATTCTGCGTCAATCAGAACGTCATTCTCCGCATCCCCTGTCGGAAAGTAACAGTAGGAGAGTAGAAATTGTACAGTCCATTACAAGTACTGGAAACGATATAACTGCTGTTGTGTTGCAGAAGAAAAAATCAATGAATATTTTTATTTTAGCTACCTCTATAAAAAAAACTTAAAATTGAAGTCATTGTGAGCTGTACGAAACCACTGTAAACCAAAATGTGGGCGACTTATTTATATCCTTACGTTGCATAGAATATATATATATATAATAATTTATGATTATAACTTGTTTGGCATTTATTTTATTTCCATGCTTTTGTCTGTATAGGGATGCAAGTAGGGATTAAAATAACAATTAAATAAACCACAAATAAATAAATAAATAAATACGCAAAATTTTACTTAAAATCTCTTCGTTTGAGAAACCTTCTCCTGGGTAGTTTGTTACATATCTGCATTGCTCAACCCTTTAAATCTTAGTGGTAACTATATGTACCATCTGCTTTAACAATCTGTAGCTCTGCATTTTACCCATAGAATCTATTTTTTGTTAGAATATTACACTCACAGTAAACGGCTATTATTTCTCGAAACAGCGTCATTCAAATTAATGTTATAATGGAGACGAGATGTGTTTCCTTTGTGGCAAGAACTGAATCTTAAAGTACGGTGTAGATGAGCTTCGACCACATTAAAGGGTTAAAAGTATTTCAATTGAATGTGGCGGCTAGCGGAAGTGCAGGGTAACCAACATTTTCACAGAGTTTAATAATGCAGTTAGGTTTAAAACAGCTTTTAATTCACGTATTGTTAATAACATTAAATATTTAAGCTTAGATATAGTTTAATTTCATGTCGAGAGTAAATTTGTCGCTGAAGTGCGTAAAAATATTTTTATATTCTTTTATGAATTTTTTCTTGCTGTTGGCTCCGCTACAAATAATGACAAAATACCTTTGCCGGTCCGTGTTGAACTAAATTAGTCAATAGAGATGCTTATATTAACGAGGAAATTAAACCTTGTTGTATTGACATAAATAATATGCCTCTCGTCATAATCCACAGACTCTGAAAAAAGTATTATATGTAATATTTATGTACATATATTGTTGAGTTCGATACTTGACTTTCAGTATTTTCGTTTACAATAATTGTGTACATCATAAAACAAGTAGTTCTGTAAATGTAGACTGTTGTGACGGCGGTAGTGTATTTGTCATGTATGTCGTGTTCAGGTATTACAAGGTGTAGTTAGTTAAACTTAATGTTTTCGAATGAGGTATACAGTAGAAAATGACATTATGGCTACGAAATATGTTGGGAGGAGCTGATAAAAAATGTTTTTTATAGGCAGTACTGTCATGTTACAGAACAAGAGCTCGAAACGTAGTGGAATGAAGGATAAGTAGGAACACCGTGGTTAACCATGGCCGGAGTTCATCCAGAAAACGAGGAACGGTTGAATTGGATAGAATTCTGTGACAGGCATGCAAAAACTGCAGCTACTGACTTTGCTAAAGCTTTTTGTACCTATGTCAGTTCTAACCTCCCAGAAAATGCAAGGAACACAGTGTCACATCGTGATTTCGTCCGTAAATTTGTTGACTATTTTGTAGAACATTTTGAAGCAGAATTTACAAAGAAGAATCTTACAAATCACAAGGATAAGATTGTGAATGGGAACAACATTGTCACTTCTGGCACCACAAATCCATCAGCTCCCCGAGCAAATAGCCATGAAGAATTCAGTGATTATTCAGAGCATGAAGCGGATTCCTCATCCCCAAAAACTCTTCATAAACCATTCTTCCGTAGGCTTTCATTTAAAGGGCTGAAGAAAGGAAAAGGTTTTTTTCACAAACAGCATTCAGATGAACTTGAATTGTCATCACATCATGACAGATATTCAAAACATGACAAACATTCCAAAACGAAATTGGCAAAGATTGTTGTTGAGTGTAGAAAAGAGGGAATTGTTAACTACTTGATGGGTGAGAATATAGATGGCACACAAAAGTGGGAGAAGTGTCGGCTGGCCTTAGTAAAAACTGTAGGTGGCTATATGTTGGAGTTCTATTCTCCCCCGAAGGTGAGCTCTAGCGTGCAATTATGTCAACTATATTATTAGTGTTGGCTTTGTTTAGTATGAATTCAGTGGCTGAGTTCAGATCTTTAATGATACATTAAGATTCTTTTACCTGGTATGTTATTTGTGTGCTTGTATTTTGTTCTAAATTTCACATGCTAATTATTATAACATTCTTCCTTTCATCACTTACTCCTTTTGCTATGATTGTAAATGAAATGGTTGGCATGAAAATAAGAATGCTGTTTGTTGTTTAATTTGAAATCATGTTGTATTAATGGTTCTCTCAAGCCCTTCAACCTCAGTGTGCAAAATACATGTCTATTTCATACTTTGACTGCTTCTCCAAGATACCAAAACAAAATGTCAATCTTTATGTTCAAGATGTAGGCAGTTACAGAGCTTTTTTGTGTAGGTGTTACAGTGACTGAGGTTTCGTGTGTTTTTCCCGTCTTCCTAAGAAAATGGTCATTCTCACTTTGAAATGTGGATGAATGGTTAGTACTCCACCTTCAAATATGGAAGGTTGTGGGTGCAAATATTAGCCCAGATACTATTTATCTTGGCTAAGTTTTTTCTGTTGTGGTGTTTGTGCCTCTCCAGACGAAAGCTGGGATAGTACCATAAATTAGACCAAATCCACTTCTTTACATATTCTTTACTGTTTATTAT